>NC_056726.1:1733700651-1734000651 GCF_019279795.1 Protopterus annectens | reverse complement strand
TGCTGAACAGGGAGATCTTCTTAGACATAGTCCACTGGTGAGGTGCTCCACAGATATTCCTTTTTGCCTCCCCCCAGAACAGGCAACTGCAGAACTTCTGCTCAAAAACCCACTCCCCTCTAGCATGGAGAATGGACGCTTTCAGCATCTCTTGGGAGGGGATGTTCCTTTATGCCTTCCCCCCCATTTCCACTGAGTCAGAAAGTCTTCCTGAAAATTCAGAAGGACAAACCAAAAATCTTGTTAGTGATTCCCTGCTGGCCAAGGCAGCACTGGTTCCCCCTACTTCACAAACTAGCCAAGGCCAATCACTTCAAGTTACCCTACAAGGTGGACCTACTGTTACAAGACAAAGGAACTCTCCTACAACCACAGGTGGGTGATACACTTTTGATTCCTTTCAGACACCACTACTCAGAGGATGTGCTTTCAGTCCTAAGGGAGGCAAGGAAACCTACCACCAGAAAATCTTACCTGGCTAAATGGGAAAGATTTGCAAAATGGTGTCTGCAAAAGGGAAGGGACCCCAGCTCCACCGAGGTTCCCCTGGTTCTAAACTACTTGTGTCAATTGATAAAAAGTGACCTTTCTTATTCTTCTGTAAAAGTACACCTCTTGGCCATATCAGCCTGCCTGCCCCTGGAACACCCCTTGCTGGCCAGGCTTGATGTAAAGCTCTTCTTTAAAGGGGTCTTGCACATGAGACCACCTAGGAAACCTATCCCTCCGCCTTGGGACCTTAATTACATCTTAGAAAAATTAACCCATCATCCCTTTGAACCTGCCGGGCCTTCCTCCTTACAGATATGCACATGAAAGACAGTCCTTCTGGTGGCTATCACTTCAGCCAGAAGAGTGTTAGAACTCCAGGCTCTAATGGCTTGTCCCCCCTACACCATCTTCCACAAAGGACAGGGTGTCCTTGCGAACCAACCCCTCCTTTTTGCCTAAAGTGGTCAATGATCTCTCTCTTAACCAATCCATTCATCTGCCCACCTTTTTTCCCTAACCCACTAACGAAGGAGAGAGCATACTGCAC
Source organism: Protopterus annectens (assembly GCF_019279795.1). Taxonomy (NCBI): domain Eukaryota; kingdom Metazoa; phylum Chordata; order Ceratodontiformes; family Protopteridae; genus Protopterus; species Protopterus annectens. The sequence goes on along the minus strand of NC_056726.1, from coordinate 1,733,999,612 downwards.
TCCCTGGATGTGCACAGACAACTTAGATTCTACCTGGACCATCAGAAAGACTAACCAGCTCTTTGTCTCCTTCCACCCCAGAGCCCTGGGCAAGGCAGTCTCCAAGCAAACCATTGCATGCTGGATCAGGAAAGCTATTTGTTTCTGCTACTCTCATTACGGAAAGGAACCCTCAAGAGGAATCAAGGCCCATTCCACTAGAGCTCTGGCCACCTCAAGGGACTTCATGAAAGGCCTAGACACAGCGTCCATTTTGAAAGCAGCCACCTGGGCCACTATCCACTCCTTCACCAAGCATTACAAATTTGATCAAGTTTCCAGAGCTAGGACAGGATTCGCCAGGGCAATCCTGCAGGGTCTTGTAGAACCCTCTGCATCTACCACCACACTCTCGTCCTCTTAAGCTGTAGTATGCTCCCACACCTAGAATACTGCAACATAGGAATAGAAGGACATAGAATAGTTGTGTAAAATCTTACCATAACCATAGATGTCCTTCTCTTCTATGTTGCAGTATTCCTTTCCAGCCACCAGTCCCCCCAGGTCTTATACCTTCCTGTACTACCTACATTTCAGTAGGTCTCCAAGTCACACACCTATAAACAACTGGCACACCTCCTGCTGGGCCTTATTCTCTGCCTGCTAGCCTTCAAGTTCTAAGGATTGTGCATGCAGATGTCACATTTAAGGTCCCTTGGTTTATGGCCCTATGTGTGACGTTCCACATACACTACAGCAGCCAAGCTAAAGCTTTTGTATAGAAGCCGATGTATGAGTCTCCTAAGGGCAGGAAATCCCTCACCTAGAATGCTGCAACATGGAAGAAAAGGACATCTATGGTTATGGTAAGATTTTACACAACTATTCTATCTTTGCCACTGCAAACTTAACAGACAAATGTAAAACTGATAAAAGAATACATATGGGAGCCACTTTCCATTAGTATTTCCAATTTCCAACATGACAGTTCTAATTAAACCGGGTACCTGTCCATTCTCATCACCTTACGTATCCAAGTACTGTAACTACAGTAACCCCTTATTTATATGTCCTGCCCTAGATCAATCTGTGATCTCTATTTTTCAACTCATAAATGATAGACAAAAGAACTTCAGTTGCTGCTTTTGAGGCAGTTTTATTTCCAAATAATGAATAGCCTGAATATGGTGGTTTGTGAACATTTACTATGATAGAAAAGTTAACAGCAGAGCAAGATGGCAACGAAGGGAGGGCTGGCAGGAAACATTGGCAAGTTGTTTTTATTGACAACTTTCTTTTGCAAAAGTACTTTCTTTGTTCCACTTCAACAGAACATATTATGCAATCATCATGCATGGTGCACCTCTCTCTGTGCTAAGCCCATATTCTCCACTAACAAAGTAAACACATATTATTTTATCTTTAACGGTGAGCATTACCTAAAGCTGTGAATTACAAAACTTTATTTCATCTTATTTTATTTTATTTATCCCCAGTCATCCTGTCAAGTCTGACCTTTCCAAGACACTCCCTTGACATTTTACCAAGCATTCCTCCTCTGGCAACAATCCCCTGTTGTGTCCCCGCCATATTTTCCTTCCTGTCCTCTTTAATCTCCATTTAACTTGTGCACCCCACTCTTCTTCCAATACCCCAATTTCCTGTTATGAAATCTGCTTATCTTACATCTTCCACTTCTCATCTCCAATTTTTACAAGTCTTCCATTATGGATATTGTGATGACCCCCCCTGTCTGGACCAGTAATCAAGGAGTCTGAATCCTCACCACTGACACTGGAGAGGGACATTCACTTGGTATAAAATGGATACACTCAGTATTTCCAGCTCTCTACACCAAGTACAGTTTCTCTTAAGAGCACACAGGGAACACCCTCAGCCCAGGGGGGTCTGGATTTCTCTATCTCTGTCTCCTTCCAGGTCCCCAATAAGATTCCCCACTGGTACAGGTATAGGGATAGGTCCTCAGCCGAATGTCCACACCAAGTCCTCCAGCACTCTGTCTGTGAAACCAGTGCTTCATGTCCCTGCCCCAAGTAGCTCTCACACACACACACACACACACACACACACACACACACACACACACACACACACACACACACACTGTTTGAGATTGAATTTTACACACACATACACACACACACCTGGGAAAGGCTGGCACAGATTTACCTGTTGTGCCCCCTTCTGACTAGAGTATAAAGTAGTTATCACTGCCACCATACACTCCACAATCAGCTACTCCAAGACCCTTAACAAAGGGTGACTAATTACACTGTGTAATAACAAAACTAAAACAAGTGGCAGTAGTTCACCAAGACAGCTAGGCCTTCAGGAGTGGCCCACACAGTTTCGCCAAAGAAATATAAGCACTCTCAAATGTTAAATACTTTGTCAAATGACCAGCCACAGTATATGTTTTAAATATATTTTATAATAAAAGAACTTAAAAATACTGTATATATATTTACAGTAAACCATAGAGTTCAAATCACAGGAAATATTGAAAATAATGCTGATGGACAGACTCAGACAAATAAAGAAAAACAATATCTAAACTAAGCTTCAGTATATTTTCCTGACTGAATCTAGCAGAATTACTATTCCCTACTTACTTAAGAGAGCAAGGCAGATGATGTGGTGAATGGTCCTTCTTGTTGTCAGGCCCAAGACAGAATACTCAATGCTCAGAGATTACTCCCTGTAATATCTAAAAATTATTATTTCCAGGGTTGGCAGAATGACCTCATCTGATCACCTGACTCTTGGTACCTACATTATCCCCTTTTGAAGATGAGAGAGGAATTTAGCATAGACATGTAAAAATGCATATCTAGAGCTTTTCTAATGTTTATGGCAGGCCTGAGGTGACCAAGAAACAATCACAGCATTTCCCCTCTTTTTACTGAAGCTAATAAACAATGGCTTTTACCGTCTCCATCCCTATTCTTCACTATGGGCTACCATTTTAATGGTTTAACAGCTCATTTACATTTCCCTTACTTTTCTTAAAGTAAGCTAGCTGGTTAACCTCTGCTCTTCCAGGGTTCTTTGCTAACGTATATAATCTGACATGTATATTCCTTCTGTGTCCAACAGGGCCCACAGTTGATATATTTTTCAACACCAGAAATTTTTACAAATACATTTTGATATAAATGCCATACAGTACTAATACATTTGTAACAAGCATATTTTCAAGTCAGTTTGGTATTCAAATGCCATACAGTTCCAATACATTTGTAGCACAAGCATTTTGTACACATCAGTCTTATATTCAAAGGATATCATTCTTTACAAAACTTCAGTTCGCTATGCTGGCACTAGCCCATATCATCACAATTATAACCTCTTGTGTTGTTAGCAACTGCACTTTCTTTCATCATCTTGTTATTCCTTTTTTATCTGCTATTAATATTAGAGTTATTCCAATTTTACATGTTCCCTTAGTCCCGGCACAATATCCAACTAAGAAAAATTCATTCTCTCCCGTAACTTACCACTCCTGTTGTGAAACCGTCTGAATTAATTTGTTTATCCTCCTAAAAAGTTCCTAGAGACTTAAATTTAAAAAAAAAATGTAGTTACAATCCACCTTAATGTTCTGCTTACATCGCCAACATGTAAAACTAATTCCTGGAAATATTTGGTGTAATTTTTAAAAATATTTGGTGTAATTTTTCTGGGGTGTAGAAATGTTGTGCAAATGTTTCCATACATATATTCTAAATCTGTAGGATTTTGTGGCAAATCTTGGGGCTTTGCAAATTTCACCTCTTGCCATGTCTGATAGTTCCCTCATCACTCTTTTCCAATTCTTTCTCTGCCTCTACCCTGTAATCCATCTGTTTCTTATTAGCACCCTGTAAAATCTTGCTATGAGTCCTTCGTTTTTCCCTGCTCTGGTGCTCTTGCTTCAATTAACATTGTTACCAGATCCAGCCTCCATAAATCAAATCTGGTCTTCTTAAGCCTCTTTTTTCCATATCTAACTCTTGTTTCCTGAAACTACTCCTCTGTATTCCAGCAGATCCCTCCAATTTATCTGATACCTTTCACAGATTTCTTGCCATTCCAATCTAGTCTAGCTTTCCTAGAGCTGCTTCCAGAAGTAAAGTTCTCTTTTTTTTTCCTCCCACTACTTCTCTCTCCTTTTAATGTCTATTACACCTGGTTGTTTCACCTTGCCTATGGGCCATACCTTGAATTTTAAGCCTTTATATTTTCTAATTTTAAATATATTTTCTATCCTATCCTGAAACTATTTCAAGCAACATTCCTTACCACCACTTGTTGTTTGCTACCACATATTTATTTCCCCCCTGCTGTTTGGTGTAGCCCTTCCTGCGCCATCATTGCATGATTTTTTCCACTTCACTCCACAGTTTGGGTTTTGCTGCTGGGCTGCTGTAAAATATTCATACAGATTTGGTACTGCCAAACCCCCCCCCCATCTACTGCTAATACCATTGTTGCCATTTTACCCTTAGCTTCTTACACTGCCATATGTATCATGTTACTGCCTTCTTTATCTTTTCCCAATCTTTTTCCTCGGATGGTAAATAAACACCTGGGTGGCATACAGTGCCTATGGAGTAAAAACACTTTTACTGCTTGAGTCCTTTGGTCCATATCACTTATTACCACTCTACTTTTTCTTGTAAACACCTACATCCTAGACCATATTTACCAAGATTTCCTGAAGGTATCCTTAGTTGTTTTACCTACCCAAATCCCAAAACGTCCCCATAAACATGGATATTTTTCTATAAGAGTTGGTGTGTATATGTAATTAACACAAATGGCTTTTACTTCTTCCTCATTTATTTTAGAATCTGATATTGCCACAAACTGGGCAGCCATGGTGGTGCAGCGGTTAGCGTTGCCACCTCACAGTAAGTGTTTCTCTGGTTCGATCCTCAGCTGGGGTGCCTTCTGTGTGGAGTCTGCATGCCCTCCCTGCAGTCATGTGGGTTTCCACCGGGTGCTCCGGTTTCCTCCCACATCCCAAAGACATGGTGTAGGTGGATTGGATACTCTAAACTGGCCCTAGGCGTGAGTGAATGCATGTGTGTGCCTTCCGTGGAAGGTTGGGCACTGGGCTGGAAACTCAACACCGTAAAACTCCACTGCCAATCCTGAGCAGACAGGTGATCCGCTGTGGTGACCCCTAACTGGGAAAAAGCAGAAAGAAGAAAATATTGCTATAAACTCAGGTAACATCCTGGAATAATTTGGACATATCTTCCTATGGCTTGATAATGTAAATAATAATATCATCACCAAATAGAGCCTATTCCTTCATATCAGATTGCCTTAGTTTAACACCAAGGCTTCCAACTATATGGCAAACAATAATGGAAAAAGTGGGCATTCTTGCCTTGTGTTCCTCTGTACTCTAAACTCTGTTGTTGGTTTAGCATTTATTTTAAGGACAGCCCTTGACCCCTTATAAATTCTTTGAACCAACTTAATATATTCCCTATCAAATCCCATCCTATGTGTTACTTCTCAAAACATTTTGCCAATGGTCCCTTTCAAAAGTATTTTCTGCATATAGTCCCAGTAATACCAGTTCTTTATTCATTTTGTCAGCCCCTGTACGTATCATGAGTGAGTTTTTTACAATGTTGTCAAATTGTCCCTTTACAAATTCAGATTAATCATTATCTATTAATCTGGGAAGATTTTTTTTCCAATCTACTCACAAAAATGTACACAAGTACTTTATAATAATGATCCAACACAGAAATCTGTTGATGCATGAAACCTTCCCCACCTTCAGTAACATAGTTATAATCACCTTAGGCCATGAGCTCAGTATATTTTTGCTATAATATTCTATTATACAGCTCATGCCACTCTGAAACTATTATCTTAAACAGTCAAACCTTTATTTACAATGAAAACTTCTCATACATCTTGTGCATTAATACATTTGGTACAATACATATTTTACTCCAGCGGCTGACCCTTATCTTTCTCAACCTTACGATTATGCAGTCTAAACAATAGGTCAATCCTAATACTGGAGCTTACACACTTTCTACTTCATTTGTTTCAATTTCCATTTATTACTATACCCATGTAAGACCCACAGTTACGATATACAAGCAGAAAAAAATACCCCACATCAGCTATTTACATCTTTATAAATTCCTATCCCCTACCTCTGTTCCTCTTCCTTCAGATATTATTTTTCTTTATACTACTTCCACTCATCCTATTCATAATGATTATTTTTATTGCCATTTGACCAATTTTTCAAGAGCTTCTGATGTCCTTTAATCCTTAGTGCTTCTTCTTCCTCACCCAGCACATTATTCATCATCTCTTTGAATTGTTTATGAATGGAGGGTTCTTCCCTTTTCTACTTTTTAGTAATCGTCTTCTTGCCTACAATCATTAATAGCCCCACTAACTCCTTTCTATTCCTTGGCACTCTATCTTGAAATCCTAAAAGAAACAACTTTAGTGTCAACACCTCTTCATCTAGTATTTTCTTTAACAAGTGTTTAAATTCTTGAAAGAATCTCCTTAATCCCTTACAATCCCAAAAAATATGCCTCCAAGTCCCTCTGTCCTTCCCACATCTCCAACACATTCGCTCCAACTTAGGGAACATTTTAGCCAACTTGCTAGGTGCATAAATCTTGGACCTGTACCCTACCAACATCTGGGCCCAATATGTTAATATGTCTTGCCTAACATTTCATCTCCAGACGTTGTCCTTTTTTAAGCATCATATTTCAGTCACCCTCTCTCTCTCTCACTGTGGTTCCATATCTTCATTTTCCCAGCTTTCCTCAAATATCTTATATGCCTTTTTCCATCCATTCCATCTCCCATCTACTCCTGGATCTCACTGTTAATGGTGATGTAATATCCCTCACCTCTGCCCAAGCAGAAGTTTTATCTTTTAACATTCTTTTCCAATCTGCCTCATACTCTACATCAGTTAAACTTAGAATTTTGTGACAAAACATTTTTGCAGAGTCTCTTTCAACTCAAGTATTTCCCTTTTCTTTCATCTTGGTTAATCTTTCCCACCTTACCCTTGGTCATTCTCCATCCCAGATAAATTCACTACACATTTCTTTAACCTGCTTTCAACAATCCCATTCCTGGTAATTTACAGAATATCTGTCCTGCATATACAAATTGTGGCATTATACAAATCTGTATTACTTGAATTTTCTTATCTATTTCCATATTCACCAGTTTCCATTTTTGTAGTTGTTTTGTTCTCCCAGATATCTTTTCATATGCATTCTGTATTGTTTCCTCCACTTGGCTGCTAATCCAGATTCCTATGTACTTTATTTGGTTCTCTCACCCAGTTCATTCCCCCATGGTACTTCTTCCCTCTATACTTTTCATTTTTTTTGTGTTTTTCCTTTAATAATCTTAAATCCTGAAAACTTCCTGAATTTAGGGTGCAGGAAGAAATAAGAGACAGAAAAGGTAAAGAGGACTGGAACAGAAAGGAGGGAATGAGAATATATGTATGGAAACATTCAATGTGGTAAGACAGGATGGTTTTCTGGAAAGGTGGATAGATATGATAAGGAAACTGTATAAGGCGGCAAATGTTAGGGTTATGATAAGAACAAGATAATCAAGAAGGGCAGAAATCAAGAGTGACACACGTCCAGGATGCCCACTTTCACCACTTTTATTCAGACTTTACATGGAACCTTTTAGCTGAAAGTATAAGACAAGCTGTAATAAGAGGATATAGATGGAGGGATAAAAGAGAAAAAGCTTTATATGAGAACGATATTTTAGTGATAATGACAAAGGCGGATGAGGAATGAGAGTTGCTAAGGGATATTTCTTCTTCCTTCTCTTCTCTATGTAAATCTTGGTAGAATTCCCTAAATTTCCTATCCATTTTGCTGTTGTATTCTGTAAATTCCCCTGTTTACTTCCTGTTGTCTCAGTGGTAATGCTAGTATCTTTGTTGCTTTTGGATTCACACTAAAAAATAATTTTTCCATTGGTAGTTTCTTTTTCCATACTTTGCCATCTTCAAATTTCTGCATTTTATTTTCTTTCCCTATCTCCTAGGATTTTATTACCTTTTCTTTTTTCCTAGACAGGGGCCCAGAGAAGTAAATATTGTGGGAAAAAAATTCCAGGGAATTGTTATGCTATGCTTGCATAGGCCTTAGGGCCGATAGCCTAGTACCAACCTATGAACCTTCTAAATTAGCACCAGTTTTCTCATCCTCTCCTTTCTGTTCCAGTCCTCTTTACCTTTCCTGTCTCTTATTTCTTCCTGTACCCTAAATTTTATTTTTCCTTTTAATCTTTCCCAACTATCTACAGCCACCACATGTTCATTCTCCTGTTCCTGTTTTATAACTGATGCTATCCACTCTATTTTTTTCCCTTTATAGCAGTATCATGGACATTCTCCATAACCTTTCCAGATAGGCTTCCTTCATCTGTAACAATTTTACACTTAGTACTACATGATTAGAATACAAAAGCAGTTTGGTCTTTGTCTCTAATACCTTGTGTGCATGTTCCACTGAAATATAACCCTATCCAGTCTAGCCCATGTATTATACCTAGCTGAATAAAAGGCGTAAATTCCTCTATCTTCTCTGCCTTCTTTTGTTGCCATACATTGCACATTCCAGTTGCTTTCAAATAAGCTCTTAGCTATCACCCCTCTTTCAATACCTTTTTATTTTTAGGTCTTTTATCTACTTCCTCTCTATTCACCATAATTTTAATTATTTGTTTCACATTTGCTTACCAGGGGTGCCCAGTTCCCTATGTATGCCACTGTCCCTTCTTGAAACGTACTCATCTCCATCTTAATGTGTCTCAGTACTTAATTCCTGTGCTCGGTGGAATGTATACCACAGTTATCATGATCTTCATTCATTCCACTATTCCCTTAACCTCTGCTATTCTGCCCTTCCAATCATCCATCTTTCCTTCAATTTCAGCTACCATTTTCTTCTGCAGTAATAATGCCACTCCACTTTTTTTCTTATTCTCCCAGCCTGAACTGGACAATAGATTGTATCCCTTGCCTCTTAACATTTTATGATACATATTTGTCAAATGAGTCTCTTGCAGGGTATCACTTGGGCCTTAACTCTTCTTATGTAGTTTAAAGCAATATCCTTTTTGTTCCTGCTTCCAAAACCATTAACATTCCATTATCTTATTTTGCATTTTTCTCACATAGGTTACTGTCATCCTTCCTTGTTCTTACTTCAGGTATATGCCCATATTTTGTCCTTTATGTATATCTTTCCTGCTTACTCTTTCCTATCTCCCTACCACCAACCATTTCTTCTGTTCTGCTGGTTTCTCACCCTCCTTCCTCAGGTTCATCCCTTCCAACCAAATCCCCTTAACAATTATATGCACTTCTTCCAACTTCAGAACTATAACCTCTCTGACTTGCATGGCTCCTATCCTGACACCCTTTCCCTTCATAACTATAACCTCTCTGACTTGCATGGCTCCTATCCTGACACCCTTTCCCTTCATAACTATGACAGTGCTTGACTTACATTGGGTCCCAGTGGCCTCTTCTACTCATGAGAGACCTCCATGTACTTCCTTCCCTTTACTCCCTTGGTCTCCAACTTTGTTCAGACTTAACTCTCCCCCCCCTTTATTTTCTAGCCCAAGAAGCCTATACATTTTGTCACCTATTCCTCTTCAGTTGTGCTCTTTTCCCTCCTCTTTCTCCCTTCCTGTATCATCTTCTTACTTAGTTCTGTGTAGTCATAGTACAGCTAACTTTTGGCACCTGTAATAATTACCATCCCAACATCTAGTAAACCAAATGTTACCTCCAAACAACATCCTTAGGTCACTATATCATCGGCTTTGCTACCCCCTCATTGTGCTTAGCTAAGTCGACCAGTCCTTGATGATCACAGGAATCCCATCTGTTCATTTTTATTATTTTTTCTTCTTACCAAATTCTTATTTAGTTCTGTAAACTGGATACTCCTATAACTATGTATTCTCTCTTAGCCCCCATTAACTGGTGTCTATTGTGTCTATCTTTCAAATAGCAACACTTAACAATTCCCTTGTGTATCTTTGGGCTTAATGTAGTCATTTCCCATTTACAGATTAGTTTGTGTTTCCCTGAACCCTTGTCAGCTATTTGCCCCTGTACCCACAATCGCATCTTTGCTTTCTTTAGCAGGCAATTCTGGCTTCCAGATTCTCTAACACTCTCGCTAATCTTCCTTCATTATTATCCTATGACCATTTGCTATCTGAATGTGCAAATTCCACTTTTTCTATTGGGTGACTCCTCCCACACCCTTGGTTCTCTGTATTGGCAATCTTTTCACGTAAATACTAGGTATATTCAGTGTACTCAGATGAGTGCATTTTTATTCTGAGCATCACTTGGAAACTTCAACACTCAAAAAGCACAGAATGTTTAGAACACACAAATGTATACAAATAATGTTTGTGTGAAAGGAATATGTCTCTAAAAACTGCGTTTTATGGGAAGAAATGGTAACAGATGAAAATAATGTGCCACCTATATGTATTAGGAGTAGCATTTTGAGGGTTGAGTGCATTTTTAAAATGCTACATGGGTGGTTGGAGCAACAACATTATGTTTGAGTACAAAATGTAAATTTCTGGCTTCACCCTTCTTCATTCACCATGTTTGACTAGTTCTCCACTCTCTAAATCATAATTATATAATCCACTCCACCCAGTCATAGAAAAATCCACTTTCCATTCTCCTTCTCTGCTCCATACAACCATTATATCCCTCTCATGAACCACACATTCATTCCCCTTTTATTTAACTACTGTTCATAGGTTACTCTATTGACTTTTCACTACCCCCCCCCTCTCTTCAACTGCACATTAACCCAAATACAAATGCTTCATATTATTTTTTTGTACAAATATAACACTCAATCTTTACCACATTTAAACATTTAGTAAATATTAGCGTTCATCTGTAGAAAGTTTTATTCCCCATCACATATTTAAAATAGTTGTGCTATATAGCCCCCTAATTTCCTCCAGAACCTTTTGTTCCGACTCTATTCATATCCCTTTTAATTACATGTTGTGCCTTTTTTCCAGATCAAGTTGCAGTCCATAATGAGTAAAAACAAAAAAAAACACAATTAATTAATATCAAATATTAGTATTGAGTATATTCTTATCCCACTTATGTTCACGAGTTGATCTTAAGACCCCCTTTTTGATACATTCTTGCATGTTATCCCCTTATTTTCCCACTTTTGCAAGCCTCAAGTCCCTTCCATTCAAGTAAAGAAAACAAAAAAAAGTTACATTTTTTACACTTTCTGCTGTTCTTTCGGTCTCTCCACACAAATCTTCACCATTTTCTCTTTTCTTCTGCCTCTGGAACAGCAGAAGACAGGCATTTTCTCTTCTCTACAGACACAAAGTATTGTCAACCCCTTTATAATCACAGTCCTGTCCTTGGGTTATGTTCTTAACATCATTATCTCTTACATTTAACAGCCTACAAATAAATTCCAGTGCCTGTGCCAGATTGTTGAAAGTTTTCATACTACCCTATGCATGCATCCTCATCATGTCTGGATACAGCAACTGCCACCAAAGCCCCTTTGCCTTGCATGCCTTAATGACAGGGATCACTGCATTTTGTTTGGTTCTTGTTTCATATGAGTAATCATGCTCAACAAAAAATTACTGACACTCTAACATTTAGCAGTATCCCTTGTTGCCATAGTTCTCTCAGCAGTCTGTCTTTTATTTCCAATGTTTGTAACCTTATTATTATTGCCCTGTGTCTTCTACTCAGTACTCATTCTGGAAGCCATGCTGTACATTGCACTCTCTCTATTCAGATGTCACCTAGCGGTACTCCAGTTCATTTCTCCAATAACTGTCTCATGGCCAATAGGCACTCTGCTACCTCAAATTTTCTGGCACCCCCATTAGCTTTATAGTTTTCTTCTTACCCAGTCTTTGAAATCAACTGCCTTGGCTTCCAGGCAGTCTGTTGTGGTCTCCGCTTTATCCACTCGAGATTTCTGCTATTCATTTTCTACTAGAGCATCTTGTATGACTTCACTGTATTCATTTAAGCCTTCAACCACCCCACCAAGTCATTTTTCTTGCACTGCAATACATTCCAATAGGGTTTTCTTAACATCTTTAAGCTTCACCCAGATAGCCTCTAGGGTTACTTTATCTTAACTTGTTTCTACCCTTTCAGTCACCTTTCTAATGTTCTGTTTCCCTCTCCTTGCTTTTCTTCACAACATTCCTTTTCGTTAACTATCTACTTATGTATTCCACCACTGCTAAACTCAAAACTTCAAAACTCTCATACCTCTCAACTGTTCCTAATTTTCAGGGATATCCCTGATTTTGGCACAAGTTTTAGCTCTGTCCCTGTTAATCCCTCCTAAAAATGGTGACTTTTGGAGACATGGTGATGAGTTACACTTAATAAATAATGACAACAATAAGACATATACTTCTTTTACTTCAGAAACTGTATATTAATTCACATTATCTTACTCTCAAGTTAACAGTGCTAGGTTCATAGAAGGTTACTAGGCTACTGGCCCTAGGGCCTTTATAAGCCTAGCCATGTTATAACCTTGTTCCCTTACTGACCAGGTTGTATGGTCTATATTTGCAGAGTGAGTCTATGATCAGCACCGACTACCCTTATCAAAGAGGGACATAGGTGACACCCCCCGGGGTAAATTTATACTCTCCCATCCAGTTGTCTAAGTTATGCTTAAATAGGGTCATTGAGAAGCTATGTTTTATGTGATTTGGGAGTTTTTTCCAGAGGAGTGGTAATCTCTGGGATACACATCTGTCTCTCTAGCATGTCCTGTTAATGTCGCAGGCTAGGTTAAGATCCTTAGAGCGAGTGAATCTTGTCCCATTTGACTTGTGGATGTGCAGCATTTCCATTACGTCAGGGTCCAAGACTGCTTTGTAGGCCAGGCACAAGTTGCCTCGCAGCAGCCTATAAGATACAGAATACAGTGACAGAGCCTTCAATCTGAGCATGTAAGTCATGTGTTGAAGGCCCTGAATTTTCTTGGTGAGAAAAATCTGAGGTCTCTTCAGCTCCTGCAGGTGTCTGGTGAGGTACCTACAGAAAGGAGCACTGTACTCTTTTAATGGTCTGATGACGGATGAGTACAGGGGAGTTAGAACATCCTTAGCTCTGGATGCAATGCCCTTACTTATGAGACAGGCAATGCAGAAGGCCTTCCTTACTACTGTGGACACATGGTGATCAATGTTAAGGTTGCTATCAACCTGTGTTCCCAAATCTCTCACCACAGGGTTTGACCTAAAGGAGGTACTGTTAATATTGTAATTTAGGGGGACTTCTCCTTTGCCAAAAGGGATGCTAACATATTTTTTTGCATTTAGTTTTAAGTCCGTGGCTTTGGCACCAATCATTTGCCTGTGTAAGCCCTTTTTGTAGTATGTCAACACCGTTGGGGAACTCAATGATTGTACCCACTTTGCAGTCATCTGCAAACTTGTTAAGCCACAGGCCATCTATTTTCGATTGGACTTCTGAGAAATAGATTCCAAATAGTAGGAGACCCATCACAGATTTGGTACATCACTGGTAACTGGTCTGCTGGTAGAGGTGGAATCCCCAACTTTGCTTTCTGTCAGTTAGCCAGTTGACTACCCATCTAGTGACATATGGGTTAATGCCCAGCTGGGTGAGTTTCTCAATGATCCCTGAGTCGGGAATTGTGTCAAAAGCCTTGGCTAAGTCAAGATAGGCTGTATGTACTGTTTTGCCTTCATCCAGGGCTTTGGTGACATTCTTAAAGAAGTCTACCAGGTTTAATAAGCATGATCTACCCTTAATGAAGCTAAGTTGGGTCAAGTCAAGAGTTTGAAGGTCACATATGTCTTTGTTGATAAGGGCCATGATGATTCTCTCCATGACCTTGCAGATAAGCCTCGTTAGGCTTATGGGTCTGTAGATGTCCTTCATGGATGCATCTGCAGTCATAACAAGTGGGTTGTCCTGTCGTCAGGCAGCCCTGCAGTCGGCCGGATTCCAAAGTCCGGGTCCGGCTTCGGCTGATGTCGCACTCCACCCGACGTCATCTCTGTTGGTCTTCGGGTATAAAAGCATCAGCCGACGCCATTTTCCTCAGTCTTTCTTGCCGCGTGGCGCCCGAAGCAGAAGCTGTTTGCAAGTGCCGGTCGGTCGGATCCAGAGATTACTTCTACCGAATACTACTTCGAAGACTTCTAAAGCTAAGTACCCCGTTGGGGACTCTTTCTTGCCTCAGCCGATGTCAGAGAAAGTTAACAATTGTTTAACCTGTGGGAAACAAATACCTCATAAAGATTTCCACTCTTACTGTCTGCCTTGTTTAGGCCCAGCCCACGACGTAGCAGCTTGTTCGGCCTGTGCCTCTTTCAACCGACGAACGCTTAGGCGTCGGTCGGAGTTTGCAGAACAGTTTTTCGGTTCTGATTTTGCGTATATTATGCCGTCGGATCCTCCGACTACCCCCAAAAAACGCAAAGATAAAGACCGACACTCGCGGTCCGCGGTTTCGGCCGAAACCACGGTAAAGCAAACCGCGAGTGTCTCGGTTTCGGCCGAAACCGAGAAAACTGATCTAAGTACAGCTGAACCTATTCTTACAACTGAGGCCCCTGCTACTACTCTTGAATCGACCTCAGAAATGTTACCCACTACGGTGGTTGACTTATCAGACACCATCCCCTTGGATGTCTCTACCCCAGCACGTGGTGCTGCTAGGCCTCCAGCTGCTATGTCCATTAAGGCCTTCGCCAGGGCTAAAGCAGCCAAGACTACTAAAACAGTGCCTGTTAAACCCCCCTCATCCAGGCCCTCTTCTAGTTCTCAAATGCTTTCTTTGGCAGAAGATTTAATTTCTTTAATTAGAGGATCTCAATCTCACCCAGACAGGGCCTCTCAGCCCCCAGAGAAGAGACCTAGGGCAGAGCCCCCTGAGCCAGTGTCTTCTGATGATTCTGCTGATGAATCAGACATAACTGACCAGCCTGAGGCTCCCTTCTCCAATTTTGAAGACTCTGATGCTGAAGAGTCCATTCCAGCTGCTTCCCCACCAGAAGAATTCTCCTTTGGGGAAACCTTGCATGCCATGCGAGAACAGTTCCAATGGCAGCAGCAGGATTTTTCAGACTCCAGAAAAAGACTTAGGACCTTTCTGCACCTCCCACAGCACAGGCCCTTAGCTATACCTCCTGTTCTCTCTGTGGTGGATGATGCTTTCAATGATGTTTGCTCCGCTCCAGATTCTTTACCCCAGCCCCTGCCAAACCAGACAGATTTTACAGGGTGCCAGATACTCATCACCACCTTTACAAGGCCCCACTTGCAGACCCAGAAACTATATCCCAGGGTCCCAAGGCAGTAGCCGACCACAGCTAAAACCCTATCCCTTCTGAAAGGGAAGCAAGGTCATTAGACAGATGGGGTAAAAAGGTCTACACTTCAGCTACTCTCTCAGCTAGAGCTTTAAACTGTCAGTTTCACATGATACGATACCAAGAGTTTATGCTTGATCAGTTAACTAATATCTAACCACTGATGAATCTCTTGATAAGAAATATGTATTAGAGATGGTAAATAACATACAACAGGTTAGCAACCATTCCTTAAAATGTGGCTATGATGCACTGGAGGCTTCATTTAGATCAGCCATGACAGGCACAGTGATAAGAAGGCATGCATGGCTAAAGGAACAAGCTTTACCGGATCATGTTAAAGCTAAGTTGCTAGATGCTCCTATGGACAAGACAAGTTTGTTTGGTACACCTGCCCAGCAGGTTATGAAGAAAATGGAAGAAAAGGCAAAATCTGTTCAAACTGTTAAAGATTTCTTGCAGGTTCAGCCCCAAGGTTTAGCAGGAACTGGCCTGCCAAAATTGGTCCTTTCCTGACTCCACAAAATTTCAAAGGGGCAGGAATAGACGTTCCAGAGGCAGAAACCAATCCAGAGGAGGTGCCTACAGAGGACGACAGTGGCAAGGTAACAACAGAGGCACAGACACAGCCACTGCTACTACATCAGCACAACCACAGTGACTTCATCCTAAATCCGCCTACCAGGGAACAAATAGCAGCTCCTCTAGGCGGAAAGTTAACCTTATTTTCAAAGAACTGGCACTACATAACAAAAGACAAGTGGATTTTACAAACCATAGATCAAGGTTACCGGTTTCACTTCCACACTTTACCAGTCAAAAGAGGAATGCCAAATCTACCTCCACATCAAAAGGCAGAGGCTCTACGCCAGATAATGGAGTTAGCAAACATGAGAGCTGTGGAAAGAGTGCCAACAGCAGAACAAGGAAAGGGGTTCTACTCCAGACTATTCCTAGTTCCAAGAAAGGAAAAAAGTTGGAGGCCAATTCTCGACCTGTCCACCTTAAATACATACATCATTGTCCCAAAATTCAAAATGCTGACCCTACAGCAACTTCTTCCCATGCTGGGCAAGGAGTCTTGGCTGGTAACTCTAGATCTCAAGGAGGCATACCTGCACGTCCCCATTCGACCAATCTGCAGAAGATACCTCAGATTTCTTGCAGGATCAGAGCACTATCAATTCTCAGCATTGCCCTTTGGCTTATCTACTGCGCCCAGAGTATTCACAAAATGCCTGGCATCAGTAATCGCCCATTGCAGACTACAGGGAATTCAAATTTACCCATACCTGGACGACTGCCTGCTACAAGGGGACAACAAAAGCAAGCTGACAACAGATTTACAAAGGGTCATTTACTTGCTACAAGGACTGGGATACACAGTCAATTTACAAAAATCAAGGCTGACACCATCCCAAACAAGGACTTTCTTGGGCGCGGAATTGGACACAGTACAACAAATGGCATTCCTGACTACAGAAAAACAAAAAGAACTTCCTCTTTACTTCTTGGCACTAACAAAACTGAACAAGTTAACAGCAAGAAAAGTTCTGCAGGCCTTGGGCTTCATGGCATCATGCATAATCTTGGTCCCATTTGCCAGACTACATATGAGGAAACTACAGTGGTACCTAAAGAATTTATGGTCCCAACACAGACACAGTCTAGAAACAGAAATCCCACTAATTCCATGCTTAAAACAGGAGTTCCTATGGTGGGCTCAGGCATGCCAGTCAAACCCAGGCCTACCCTTTCGCAGATGTCAACCAAGCCAGACCATCACAACAGACGCTTCAGACCTAGGATGGGGGCCCACATGCTGGACAAATGCGTGCAAGGATTGTGGACACAGGATCAACTTCACCTGCACATCAATCTAAAAGAAATGCTGGCAGTAAAACTGGCAATCCAAAAGTTCAAACCATTTCTCAAAGAGGGCCAGTTGATGATAAGGACAGACAACACCACAGTCATGTGGTACATCAACAAACAGGGAGGCACTCATTCATACGCCCTATGCAGAATGACCTTGGAGCTGTGGACCCTGGCACTCAGCTACAACATCCAGTTACAGGCAATATTTGTACCGGGGAAAGACAATACTCTAGCAGACATATTAAGCAGAACCACTTCGGATGCCCACGAATGGAAGCTGCACCCGGACATCTTCAAGACCATCGCAAAGAAATGGGGAATGCCACAGATAGACCTATTCGCATCACCTCTCAATCACCAGCTCAAAAAATTCTGCACAAGGACATTCCACCCACTAGCATGGAAAGTGGACTCACTCTCCTTCAACTGGGAAGGCCTAACAGCATATGCATTCCCACCTCTTCCTTTGATACACAAGGTACTACTAAAAATCAAGGAAGAACGCCCAAGGATAATCCTGATAGCTCCAAACTGGCCAAGACAACACTGGTACCCACTACTGAAGAGCATGTCTCGGAACAAAATGTGGCCAATACCTCTGATGCCCTTGATGTTAACTCAGAACAACTACAGCATCATACATCCAAACCTAAAAACGCTGCAACTGACTGCATGGAACATCACATAGCAGCAGCTAATCCAGAACTTTCCCAAAGAGTTAAAGACATTATTCTTGAAGCACGCAGACCTTCAACAAGAAGGAACTATGCTGGAAAATGGAAAAGGTTTGTCATTTGGAGTACGGAAAGAGGAAAAGATGTGTCAAACATAGATATGCCTAACATTCTGGAGTATCTGGCCGAACTACTTCATTCAGGCCTGTCCTACTCCTCCATCAAGATACATGCATCAGCTATTTCAGCAGAATACAGCTATGATCCACCTGTTTTTTCGCACCCTTTGCTCAGGCAGTTCCTCAGAGGAATCAAAAATGTAAAACCTCCAAGGAAACCACCACTACCAGCTTGGGATTTAAACTTTGTGCTAGAAAAGTTGACACTATCACCCTTTGAACCAGCAGCAACAGCAGACCTACAACACCTGTCATGGAAAACTGCTTTCCTACTGGCAATTACTTCAGCAAGGAGGGTTTCAGAACTTCAGGCCTTAATGGCAGTGCAACCCTTCCTAATCTTCCACCAAGATAGAGTGTCCATGAGGACTAATCCTACATTTATGCCCAAGGTGGTATCCAGAGTGTCTTTAAACCAGGCAATCCACCTACCTACCTTCTTTCCCAACCCACAAAACAGAGGGGAAAGAATACTGCATACCTTGGATGTACATAGACAGCTACGCTACTACTTGGACAGAACAAAAACTAGCAGAAAGACTGACCAACTTTTGTAGCCTATGCAACAGGAAGGGAAGGAAAAGCTATTTCCAAACAGACAATCTCCAAATGGATAGGAAATTGCATAAGATACTGTTACTCCTTCCATGGAAAACCAATTCCACAGAACATAAGACCTCATTCTACAAGGGCAACAGCCACTACCACAGCCTTCTTACGAGGAGTGGCAACCAAAGACATTATTGAGGCGGCTACTTGGACCTCCGTGCATACATTTGCCAAGCATTATAATTTGCCTCTATATTCCAGATCCCGAGCAGGGTTTGCCACTGCTGTACTGCAAGGGATCCTAAACACACCATAATCTACTTTTATCCTCCTCCCTAGTTGGCTATGGTATTCTACCCACTTGTTATGACTGCAGATGCATCCATGAAGGACATAGTACAGTTTTGTACCTACCATAAATGTAGATGTCCGAACTGGATAGCATCTGCAGTCAGGATTACCCTCCTCCTTCCCTCTGTGGTACTCCTAGGGTGTTTACCCTCCTAATAGCTAGCTGTTGGGGAGTCTTTTATGGTGTATTTGTTTGTATATATGTACATATATGCTTATTGTTGTGTTTACCTCTATCTATTTGGAAACATTGGCATCTATCCAAATTTTAGCCTGCAAGAGGGCTACTGGCATCTGGGGCAAGAAACACTGAGGAAAATGGCGTCGGCTGATGCTTTTATACCCGAAGACCAACAGAGATGACGTCGGGTGGAGTGCGACATCAGCCGAAGCCGGACCCGGACTTTGGAATCCGGCCGACTGCAGGGCTGCCTGACGACAGGACAACCCACTTGTTATGACTGCAGATGCTATCCAGTTCGGACATCTACATTTATGGTAGGTACAAAACTGTACTTTCCCAGGGTTGGTTGATGGACCCCCCCCCCCCCTTGTGCAAAGAAATTACTGTTGATGTTTTTCACTCTGATGGGACAAAGCCAGTGCTTAGACTGTGGTTAAGAGCATGACAAGTGGTTCCCCTAGATCCTGTTTTAGAGCATTTAGTAGACAGCCTGGGATGTTATCTGGTTCCAGAGAGGCTGTGTTTTTGGCTATGGAGAGTGCGGTTATGACCTACTCTTGAGAGATACTAGGTAGAGGAGGGGTGACAGGCATGTCTTGGGTTATGTCTGATAGGAACAGGGGTGAAGTTGGCACCAAATCTGTCTACTAGCAGGTTGGCGATATCCTCAGGTTCAGTATGAGTGGTAGTGTCCACTACTAATTTGGCACAAAGCTGGGCCTTCCCTTTTGGATTTCTGATGTAGCTAAAGAATACCTTGTGATTATCCTTAGCTAGGGATGCTAGTTTAGCTTCATAATTGGCTTTAGAGAACTTTACAAGATATCTAATTTGCTTGTTCAAACTGTGGAGGTTGTCTTTCCTCTGCTGAGTCAGTTCCCTCTTGTTCTTGGACATTAGTTTCTTACTCTTTTATAACATATTTATGCTTGATGTCCACCAAGGTGGCTTGTTTTTTTGTGAGGACCTTGTTTTGATCCTTTCAGGTACAGCTGGGTCAATACATTTGTATAGGTGTTCATGTAGGGCATTTGTGTACACCTCTGTATAGGAGTCATTGGTGACAATGGTAGCAGGGGTGTTGAAACGATTTATGCCATTACTTAGGAGACTATAGATTGCTTTGGAGAAATTTTTCATCCTTTTTGCTCTTGGTGGGGGGCCAGGTATGATCGTTACTTCGAACAAGACTGATTTATGATCAGGCCTTACCAGGGATGGCAATACACAGCGGGTAGTACAAAGACCCCCTGTATTGGTGAGTACTAAGTCTAAGACATTCAAGCCGCTTCTGGGGATGCAGACTATCTATTCCACAGCATTTATATTAACAAAGTCCAAGAACCTTAGGGCGAGAGTGTTTGTGCTCATATATGACTCCCAACCACTGGAAGGATAGTTGAAATTACCCATGACCAAGGTGTTTGGCTGTATAGTGATTGACTCAAGTAGATCCAGGTAGACAGAGTGGTTCTTGTGGTTCATGGTGGGGGACCTATAGATAACAATGATATGGAAGGGGTTTTCACCTAAAGTTAGTTGGAATTAGAGTAGCTCTAGGGAGTCATAGTGTTTGACCAGTCTTGAGGTATATTTGTCTTTAATGAAGATGGCTTCACCTCCACCTTTGGTTCTTTCATGCTCGTTTTGAGGTATGAACGTGTGGAAGACATTTTAGCCTTGCATGGCCAGGGTGCTCTCTGTGGCTTTGAACCATGTCTCTGTAACTGCACAGACATCAGCATCTTCCAAGGTAAGGAGTGCTGCCAGTGAGTTTAGTTTCCAATTTAGACTCCTAGCATTAAGTAGCATAACCCTGAGTTCGTCTCTAGTGGATTTTCTTTACGCCGGGAATTTTGTTGTTAGGACACTGCCTAAAAAAGGCACTATGGGGGAGGCAAGTATCTTTGCCACTAACCAAAAGCCAAGTGGCAACAGGTGAAGAACCATCTCTGGCAAAGCAGCATAGTCTGTCGACCATATCCTCCCAGGCTGACATATACTAGATCCCCCTGGATAGACACCAGAAGCTAAGCCAATTGTTGAAGTCAATCATTTTTTGTTTATACTGAGGCATCATCCTGGGTGAAGGTAGAAGCTGCTTAGGGCTAGGGACATACTTGCCTGGGACACATAATCTGAGAACTCAGTCAGGTCTATCTTCATATAGTCCATTGAGGTATGTCTCAAGTCATTCACTCCAACATGGACTATGACAGTCTCTTAGTGGTACTTGTTGTTGGGAGACTTAGTGTGTGTGTGATCTGATGGATCCTGGCACCTGACAGGCAGCTGACCGTGACCTTCTCCTTGTCCAGCCTGGTGAAGGGGACATCTGTGTTTCTTACTATGGAGTCGTCTATGACCAAGACATTTGGTTCTGAGGTGTTTTGCCTTAGAGACTTATTGGCTGAGACACCGTTGTGTGTATTATTATGTGTAGTGGATTCTGTTGGGTCTGCAGTACGTTTGCGCTTGGGAGGTTTCTGATCTTTAGGTAGACTTCTAGCAAGTACCTCCGCGTATGTGGATTTGTGTGTTGTGAGCTTGTTATGTGAAAGAGGTAAAGTCTGTGTGCTGACAACCTGTTTGATATCTGGTTTGTTGTTATGTGAGAAAATTGATTCCAGATTCATAGTACAGATACAACTCTCATGTGTAGTATTTGTTTGTTTTAGGAGTAAACTGGTTGTCAGTATACATGAGGCAATTGCTACATTGCCTCAGAATGCCCATGTCAATCTGGCTGGCTAAAGAAATGGTTGGAAACTGTCCTTCTATTATGGCAGGTATATACTGTGGTAGCTAGTGGGGAGTGGGCTAGATTGACCAAGTTTTGCTGTAAGAATAACAAAAAGCAGCTATTCTGTGGAGGGCTGGGGGTAGAAAACTGTGTCAGTGCTTCACAATGCACAACTGAGTTGCTCGCAGAGCAGCAGTGCACAACTGTACTGCTCACGGTGAAGCATGGGAGCTTAGGAGGGTTCCCTAGCAGATATCTAGGGAAAATTGTCTTTCTAGGCGTTTGCTTTTATGCACAGCTATACACAGCTGTGCTAAACCCCACTGCACAATGTGCAGCTATGTGCAAATGCGAGGCTTAAATACAAGTGAAGTTAAACAATTTTAAAACAAAGTAACCAAAGGGAAAGCCAAAGGCTGAGACTTATTCCAGCAATCCCCAACTCATTTTGGTTCTTGGCTGTACAATTGTGCCACAAGGGTTGCAGGGGAGCCTTCTTAATGTAAGATGGTTGGTTTTAGTGCTCAAAATAATACCAAACAGTCTAGATTCAGCAAGCCTGAATCTAGCTTATGCTATAAAATGTGGAATTTCTGAGATTATTTGGGGGTTGGCTTAATGATTAACGTGTTTGCCTTACAGGCACAAGATGCAGGGATTGATTCTCACCCTTGAGAAGCATGGCTAAGCTTAAAAAGGGCCCCTGCATCATTAGACTTGTAATTACCTATGAAAAGTTTGTTCACCAGGGCCAGTGGTGCAATGGATAATATGTCTGACTATGGATCAGAAGATTGTAGGCTCAACTCCTGCCTTGCTTGTTTGAGATATTTTTAGTGTGTGTGGGGGGGGGGGGGGTGGCATAATGGTTAAGGTGTTAACTTCGCAGAGAAAAGATACAGGGCTTGATTCTTACCTGGGATGCATCGCTAGGCTTAAAATGGCCACTGTGGTCATTATCCTATTACAAACCTATGAACCTATTCAGCTGAGAGCTATGCAGCAAAAGACCTCCTTTCCCTCAATTAACATCTCTACAAGAGCAGAGTTGTTGCTGTTTACTTGTGCTGAGCTGTACCAGAAGTCTCACTTTAAAAACATTTTTGTCCCATATTCTTTCCATAGTTCCACTGGGAACCCATCCACCCCAGTGACTTCCCTAGTGCCTGCAGTCAAAACTGTTCCTTATTTTCCTGTCTTGTAATGGGTCTGAACAATTCCTGATTTTTCAGCTTGTTTGTGCTAGGATTGGAGTATCCACTGCCTCAAGGAAGTTGTCCATTCTTTCAGGACTATCTTCGCTTACTGTCTGTGTTCTGTATAAAGTCTCATAATAATCTCCAAATACTCTCTCTGTCTCAACCATAGCCCATATTAGCTCATCTGTCTTAGTGCACTTTATCATAAATATCCTATGCTCAACCTTTTTGCTGTCTTATTCAACCGGCCAATATCTTTTGCTGCTTTGGGGTATTCTCCAAATATATCAGTCTCAAATCCATTTTTTCCATTTGAGTGTATCCTCCAATCTATCATTCCATTGCTGTTCAAGTTCACTAGTTTCTCCTTTTCCAGAGCTGACAATTTATTGTATCTGTATTCCCTTGGAAGTTCCTTACTTTCTGCTAGTCTTCAAACCTCTAATATTCTCCTTTCTTCTCACTAAGTTTTCCCTGTTTCATCCAGCTTCCCTCATCCATTCTTTAATGTTTTATTATCTTTTATGTACATCAGAATCTCCCAATAATGTTTGTCGCTCAGTTGTTTCTATCAGTTTTGAAATTTCCCCTTCCAACCTTGTTTCTTAACCAACTCATACATAATCTCTACAAACCTCTCAACCTCTTAGCAAATGAAAACTGGACAAACCTTAATACAATGGGGATACAAAGGCCCAGAAATAGGGACAGATTTTAAATATTGCTCTTATAAACTTAAAAAGTTGGTAGAATAACAGGATTTATGTCACTATGAATTTTCTGAAAGATATGAAGTCTGAAACTCAGATGTATGTAATTATTTAGCATTTCAGTCCTCAGTGATTGCCCAGGAAACCACAAATGTTATGAGGAATAGACCAGAAATACGAGGCAAAAATCTGGACAGTCTGCGAAAATCTGGACAGTTGGGACATATGAATCTCTAATGCCTCTCTCCTTCTAACCTAGAGGGCCATCCTATGTCTACTGCTACCATGGCATGATCTGAAATTACAATTATGTATGTTTGACTTCCTTTATTATTTCCAGTGTTGTTCTGCAATCTACCATCTCTCTATCTGTGCAAGTGTACCATACCTTCCTCACTTGAACATTGGACACTGCATTTCAGGAAATTTCTCCAAGGTCTATCCACCCATATAACCTCATTATGTTTATGGGCATTCTTTTTTCTTTGCACACGTTGGTCCTTCTATGTCCTCCACTCACATCTTCTACTAAGATTATGAAGTTCCAGTCTCCTGCTAACAACTGAATTCCTCAAGCTAGTTCAATTGTTTCTGCCATAATGTTTTTAGTTGCTCACTCTTAATCCCCAGGTGATATAAATGTTCCCCAGCATTAGCTGTCTACAGTCTCATTTACTATGTACTAATACATATCTTTCTTGCAATCGCTTCTTACCTCTTCTACATATAATGGAACTCTCTTTCTGATTGATGTTATCATCACCATTTGCACTATGCTCTTCTCTAAGCGCTTTCTCGACTAGAACCCAGAAGTCTCTTATCACAACCGAATTTCTGCATTCATATGCAAAATTGATATTAAAGGACTATTTTGGTTTTCCCCTTTGCTGACCTTTAGTTTTAACTGTCCTTCCTTTCACTCCTTTCATGGAACTCAACAATCCATCCTCCCCCCCTTCAGCTTTGATTGAGTGTTTTATAACCACCTTGCCTCTGTAATTGTTCCCTTAATCCTATTGTTGTTATTCTGATCAGGCTTCCCTTTCACAGTTGTTATTCCCCTTTCTCACAGTGTCCACCCATGTGAAATTATCCTATCAAGACTTCTTTGTTGTGTTCAAATCTTACATCCCACCTATCTGCCTCTTCTTGTTCCAACATTCCTCTATAGTTATTTGATTGTTCTGGCCATTTTATAGGCTTATTCTCTGCTGTTATATGGTTTGGTTTGGTTTGGTTTCATAGGTACTAGCCTTAACTTTTTCCATGCATTGGGTCTGTGACTACTCCCTCCCCTTTCCATCAGTTTACAACTAGACGTCCCTTGAAAAGACAGGCAGTTAAAACAAAGAAATACCATTTTATCTCTCTAATTAATGATGTTAAACATTCTTGTCACTGTTCTACTCTCCCTGCTAAAATACAATTGATTTCCCACCTATTTGTTTTCATAATCCATATGCCTCCTCTATATCTCTCGTCCAAACAGTTTTTCATTTACCCTGGTTGGTATCCAGTTATTTGCAGACCTTCTACTACTTATTTAGTGTAAAGCAGTCTGTTTCAAACAATATGCTCAAGTTGATAAAGCACATAGGTTCATAGGTTCATACTAGGCTATCTGCCCAAGGGCATTTATAAGCCTAGCCCATAGTTATGTGGCTTTCGCCACCCCTTTAGTTTGAATAAAAACTATGCCTATCATTTTTCTGTGCCTCTGTCAAGCAGTGACACTGAAGTAATCCCTGGGGTATATCTGCGATCTCCCATCCATTGGTCAAGATTCCTCTTGAACAAGGCCAGCGAGGTGCTCTGCCTCACATGTACCGGGATTTTGTTCCACAGCATAGGGAGTCTCTGGGTGATGAATCTGTCCCTCCAGCACGTTCTATTTATAACCGTGTCAAGGTTTAAGTCTCCGCCCTTGTGGTTCTGAGGGATCTAGATTTTTGAGGTGAAGCATATTCATCAAATCTGGGTTTGACATGGCCTTATATGTCAGGCACAGGTCACCTCTGAGCAAGCGGTATGAGACTGAATAAAGCTGGAGTTCTTTCAGTCGGGCAGCATAAGACATATTTTGAGACCCTTTATCCTTTTGGTGAGGAACTTTTGGGGCCTTTCAAGCTGCATCAGGTGTCTGGTCAGATACATTCGAGCGGGGCATTGTACTCAATCATAGGTCTAATGAGTGATGAGTACAGGGGACGATGACCTCCTTGATCTAGATGTGAATCCCTTCATGATCAGGTGGGCGATATAGAAGGTTTTCCTAACTACTTTAGCAACATGAGTGTCAAGCGAAGACTACTGTCAACTTGGGTCCCCAGATCCCTGATGACTTTTCTGTGCTCAGTGGATTGTCACCTATATGCTAGCTAGGGGTTACCTTGTTTTTCCGAAGGGTATGACTATGCATTTTTTGGCGTTTAACTTCAGGCCATGGCTCTGGCACCAGTTATCCGTTTCTGTGAGGCCCTTCTGGAGGATATCTGTGTCAGATGTGTTTTCGACTATGGCGCCCAGTTTGCAGTCATCTGCAAACTTTGTCAGCCATAACCCTCCTGTGTTTGCTTGTACTTCAAAAAAGTATATGCCGAACAAGAGTGGACCCAGGACTGAGCCCTGTGGGACACCACTTGTGACAGGCTTTGAGTCTGACATGGCTCCAGCAACTCTGACCCTGTGGGTTCTGTCGCTTAGCCAGTTTGCAACCCATCTTGTGATGTATGGGTTTACATTCAAGCTGATGAGTTTTTCGATGATACCTGACATTACATATCATCTGCCCATTCAGCATCTACAATAGCTCAGCTCAGTATGAGTCCTCCTCCATTATGCTGTTGTCCTGCAGGTACACAGGTTAACACCAGCTATCCTGTCTCTAACACTTCTCATATCCTCTTTGTGTTTTACTCCATTTCTTTATTTTTCTCTTGCATATTCTACCAGAACACTGGAAAGGTCTTGAGGGGTCACTGTTCCCTGACTGTGCCAGGCTTCCATCCTTTCCATCATCAGGGAAATTAACTTGGACACTTTGTTGAACCAACTGATAATATTCCTCTATTTCATACTGTGCCACCTCCACCTCAAAGAAGGTTTTAGTTCCAATAGGGAAGAGTACCTTTAGCATTTCTGGGTATAGCAATCTGAACCTGCCTGCAGTTCCTAAACAATGGAATACATTTATTTCTTTTTAACAGGCTGCCCAATGAGTAGTCTTGATCTACATAAACTCTTTTTTGCCCATTTGTAGAATTTTTCCCTTCTTCAATAATTCTGAAAGAATCTGCTCTTTTAGTTGAAAAGTTTGAACTTTTATAAGTTCATAGGTAGTAGGATAATGACTACTAGCACCCTTACAAGCCTAGCCACACACCCCAGACCATTTGGGTCCCAAGTATCATGGATGTCTAAATGGGTGGGGTTGCACGTTGGGGTGGTAACTAAGGATTTGCAGATGGGGGGGTTCAGTTAGGATAACACTTTTATTACTAACAACCTCTGTTCATAAGGGACATGGGGGCCAGACCAGGGGTAAATTTACAATTTCCCATCCAATTGTCAAGGTTTTGTTTGAATAGGGTCAGGGATGAACTCTGTTTTACATTGATGGGGAGCCTATTCCATAGCTTGGAGATCTTTTAGGACATATATCTGTCTCTCCAGCAATGTTCTGTTTATGCCAAAAGTGAAGTTCAGATCCGTGGATCTTGTGTTGCTGGTGCTGTTAGTTTTGCATATGTGAAACAGATTCAAATTGGCTGGGTCTGAGGAAGCTCTGTAAGCCAGACAAACATCCCCTCTCACCAACCTGTAGGAG
Organism: Protopterus annectens; assembly: GCF_019279795.1. Classification (NCBI taxonomy): domain Eukaryota; kingdom Metazoa; phylum Chordata; order Ceratodontiformes; family Protopteridae; genus Protopterus; species Protopterus annectens. The sequence goes on along the minus strand of NC_056726.1, from coordinate 1,733,971,884 downwards.
ACTGAATAGAGAGACAGACTCTTTAGGCAATCAGGACAGGGTATTCATGCCCTGAATTCTTTGGTGAGAAATCTTTGTGGGCATTCCAACTGTTGCAAGTGTCTGGTTAGATATGTGCCAAGTGTTGCATTGTATTCAATGATAGGTTTGATAAAGGCCAAGTGCAGTGGTACTATGACATCCCTGGACCTGGATGTCATACCCTTACCTATAAGTTGGGTGACAAAGAATGATTTTCTTACTGTCTTTTCTACATGTTGGTCAAAGGCCACATTGCTGTCTACAAATGTTCCGAAATACCTTACTACTGGGTCGACTCTTAGGGGTGTTTTATTGATGGAGTAATTAACTTGGATCGACATCTTCACAAAAGGTACTATAATGCATTTTTTGGCACTGAGTTTTAAGAAAAGAAAATAATGAGACAGCAAACTATTGCCTGAAGCAAATTTATTGAAACAACAAAAAGACAAACAGACCGGTTTCGGCTGGCATAAGAAGCACAGCCTTCCTCAGTGCAAATTCAATCATCCAAATGCTGTGATTTAAATACACTTTGTAAGCACTTGATTGGTTTAGCCTAGAATTGTTCATTAAGACCCGGTGGGAATAAACCACCTAGTTTCACAATCTGGTCAACAAACTCAAGCGGGATGATCTGTTATGTTATAAAGAACATAATATTAAGGTATCACAACCCATTAGGTTCACTATGACTTTTGGTTGGAACTCAGATACTTTAATACAAAGTGTACACAGACATTGGAATATCTTGCAATACGATTCGGAAGTATCTAGTATCATACCAGACAGATGCCGGTTTTCATTCCAGAAGGGCAAGAACTTGGGTGGCTGTTTTAATCATTACAAACATCCACATGATAATAGGCTTTCCCAATATATACATACTACACTAACAGGGGGACCTTTGATTGGCTGTTTTCCATGTGGCCATTGCAGTAATTGTAAGTAAGTAAAAGCAAAAATTCACCAGTCGGACCTCTACTGCAGTTTATGATATTAATTTTTTTGCCAACTGCAGCACTGACTGGTTGGTATATTTGGCCACGTGCACATGTGGGTCCTTTTATTTTGGGCAAACTTCACGTCCCCTCAGATTTAGGATTTCTGAACACATCAGTAATATTAAAAACCATAAGGTCCATAATGCCTTATATAATCATCATTTAACACACAAAACTGCAAAATTCTCTTTTATGATAATTGATATTATAAAAGGTAACAAACACAACAAAACAGGTTGGCACTCACTTTTAAATTCTAAAGAAAAGAAATGGATTGTGAAACTAGGTGGTTTATTCCCACCGGGTCTTAATGAACAATTCTAGGCTTAAACCAATCAAGTGCTTACAAAGTGTATTTAAATGACAACATTTGGATGACTGAATTTGCACTGAGGAAGGCTGTGCTTCTTATGCCAGCCGAAACCGGTCTGTTTGTCTTTTTGTTGTTTCAATAAATTTGCTTCAGGAAACAGTTTGATGGCTCATTATTTTCTTTTCTTGATTTTTGTTCCTGAGCCATGCAATTGCACTCGTGCAGGAGGTTTGGTTTTGATGCTACACAAGGTTCTACATCCTGCTGGGAGCCTGTTTGCCTGACACAGACTGCAGATTATTTCTACAGTCAGCGTTTTTTACTTTTGGTTTGCCTGGTTGTTCTTTTGGAATCATCGCTTTGGTGCCAACCTGTTTGTCATGTTAGATTTGCACACCTACGCAAAAGTTATAGTTTTAAGGGAATATATGTATTTTTTGCAGCATTTGGGATCTTTCGTGGTCTGTGAACGCCATTTTTGCTTTGCATAGCAAAACGGAACTTCATGGTGCTAATTTTCAATCGTTTTGGCAACTACATGAACAATTTTATTTTTCAATTTGTCCTACTTTAACAACTTTGGAATTTGGAGTGTACTACAGCTATTGGGGACAATTGGACTGGTTTATTTTTTTGGATGTTTTCCTTTTGGGACATTTAAATCAAGCAGTTGGGATTTTTCGTGGTCTGTGAACGCCATTTTTGTTTCGCATAGCAAAACGGAACTTCATGGTGCTGATTTTCAGTCATTTTGGCAACTACATGAACAATCTTATTCTTCAATTTGTCCTATTTTAACAACTTTGGATTTTGGAGTGTATTACAGCCATTTGGGACATTGCTTGGGTTTGTCTTTTGAATGTCTTTACTTTGGGACATTTATAGTCAGGTACTGTTTTTTTCTTTCTTATGTTTTTCAGCTGACAGTACAAAGGAAGTCGTCTGTTGTGGATGTTTAGAACATTCTATGGGGATAATCACCTTCAGCAAGTGTTAATTCCACAAGACTGTGTTTTTGAAGACTGTGGTTGTTTCCATTATTTTCTTTATCTACATTGGCCTGGGGTTGTGGGTTTTTTACGTGGACATTGTCTGGCTTCTATAGGTTTCCAGATGGTTACTTTTTCTTTTGGTTTTTGGATGTTTATTATTTACATTAGTTGTGTTTTTGTGAATAATAGTTCTGGTGGGAACGCCATCATTTTACAAGCTGAGCGCAGTCTAATTATTGGTGTTATGATTCACATACATGGGTATTTATATTTATTACTAGTCAGAAAACTGTTGTTCTACTAAAGTTTTTTGATAGCCCACAGCTTTTTGCCATCAAGAGTTTAATCTGTTCGGGTACTACGAAACGAAGATTATACAATAAGTTTAGAAATTGCAATACAACTGTTTTCTACCAAACTTTTTTATTATTTCTAATTTTGACACTCTGATCCTTTATACTGTACATCAGGATATGCTGGATCATGTTTATTATATGATTATATGTTCATTTTTCACAATTTGAAGCTTTAATGATATCCAAATGTATTTTCAGGGTTTACATTTGTCATTTTTGGTCCAAATATTTATATAATTGCACTTGGTTAGGATCGATTTTGCCCATAAATATATGAATCAGCTAGATGAATATTTTGTAGTTTCCTATATATACTACACTAATATTTAGCTGATTCATCTTCAGTTATTCCATGCTTTTGTGCATTTTGGGTCTTAGTAGATTGTTCTTGGTCTTTTCCTAGTGTTTATATTTTCCGAACAATTTTTTCTGTTTGTGCTCAACACATTTTTTATTACCTTGATACATTGGTCTTGCCACTTTCTATATATACAGGGTCATTACCCATTTAGAGTATAGCACTAGTTATTCATCTACCTTTTTCATTCAGGTCCTGTTATTTCCCCATAAGTTTTCCATTTGTTTTAGTACAACTCAATTGACCAAGTTTCAGCACTGTATTTTAACCAATTTCAGGTTAATTGCCCATTGTTAGGTGCTCCCCTCATTCATTTATCACTAGATTGTGATTTATTTAGTTCTCCAGCACAACAGTTATATTTTTTCATATGTACAATTTGTATCAGCTTTATTGACAATAATTTTTTTTGTTATCATTTACAATTTTGCATCAGAGAGACGTAGCATTTTGTACTTTTAGGTACAAATTATTGGTATAACTGCTATTATTGTCTCTTTTTTGACATATGGTGTTGCACTTTTGACGTAGCTTTGTTTTTTTGGCTATTATTGTCGATTTTTGGCATCACCTCCTTTCTTTGCTTTTGGTCCATTTGGGTGCTCAATTTTAGATTACTTTTGAGATGGATCTCTTAAGTTTGGTCTCTGGTTTGTCAGCGGATCGTGAAGATCTAGGGGCCTTTGGACTTGGTTCCTGTACAGAGGGTATCAATACAGGTGAATCATTGGGTCCAGAGACCACTTGTGGTATAGCTTTTGACCAATTACATAAACATCTCAGATTTCTGAGATCAAATGTTTGGCACTCAAAATTATTTAAGGCTTACATTGCCAAAAATATAACTCCACGAGGACTGAGAGTGAGAATACAAGGTATTCAGGAATCATCCTGAATATAACACCATCCTCCATGCCACCAGCTTTCACCCACCACATATTGCTAGGAATATCTCCAAATCACAATTTATTAGAATGAAACGTATTTGTTCCGATGAATCCTCCTTTCAGGAACATAGAAAAGACCTTACCAACAGATTTAGATCCACGGGGTACAAGATGGGACATGTTCTGCATGCAAGCAATCTGGTCAACAAACTCAAGCGGGATGATCTGTTATGTTATAAAGAACATAATATTAAGGTATCACAACCTATTAGGTTCACTATGACTTTTGGTAGGAACTCAGATACTTTAATACAAAGTGTACACAGACATTGGAATATCTTGCAATACGATTCGGAAGTATCTAGTATCATACCAGACAGATGCCGGTTTTCATTTTGGAAGGGCAAGAACTTGGGTGGCTGTTTTAATCATTACAAACATCCACATGATAATAGGCTTTCCCAATATATACAGACTACACTAACAAGGGGACCTTTGATTGGCTGTTTTCCATGTGGCCATTGCAGTAATTGTAAGTAAGTAAAAGCAAACAATTCACCAGTCGGAACTCTGTTGCAGTTTATGATATTAATTTTTTTGCCAACCACAGTACTGACTGGTTGGTATATTTGGCCACGTCCCCTCAGATTTAGGATCTCTGAACACATCAGTAATATTAAAAACCATAAGGTCCATAATGCCTTATATAAACATCATTTAACACACAAAACTGCAAAATTCTCTTTTATGATAATTGATATTATAAAGGGTAACAAACACAACAAAACAGGTTGGCACTCACTTTTAAATTCTAAAGAAAAGAAATGGATTGTGAAACTAGGTGGTTTATTCCCACCGGGTCTTAATGAACAATTCTAGGCTAAACCAATCAAGTGCTTACAAAGTGTATTTAAATCACAACATTTGGATGATTGAATTTGCACTGAGGAAGGCTGTGCTTCTTATGCCAGCCGAAACCGGTCTGTTTGTCTTTTTGTTGTTTCAATAAATTTGCTTCAGGCAACAGTTTGCTGGCTCATTATTTTCTTTTCTTGATTTTTGTTCCTGAGCCGTGCAATTGCACTCGTGCAGGAGATTTGGTTTTGATGCTACTGAGTTTTAAGCCACAATTTTAGCAAAAGTCACTTGTCTGTGTTGAACACTCTTGCAAGATGTTGGTGTATTGGGGGGAATCTATAATAGATCCCAGTTTACAATCATCAGTGAACTCGGTGAACCAGAGGCCTTGAATATTAGCCTTGACTTCCGAGAAGTAGATGCCAAACAGGAGCAGGCCCAGCATGGAGCCGTGGGGTACTCCGCTAGTGACAGGTTTCTTGGTGAAGGTGGTCTCGCTGATCCTGACGTCTTGGGTCCTGTGAGCCAGCAGGCAATCCAGTAAGTTATGTAGGGATTTATGCCTAGCTCAGAGAACTTGATAACAGTGTCTTTGTGGGGTATTTTATCAAATGCCTAGGCTAGGTCAGGATATGTAGTATGCACTATTTTGCACATATCCATTGTCTTGGTGACTTCTCTCAAAGTCAGAGGCATGACTTTCCCCTTAACAAAGCCAAGACGGGATGGGTCCAGTGTCAGTAGGTTGCCACTGTCCTTATTTATCATTTCCATGATAAGTTGTTCCATGGCTTGGCATATTAGGCTTGTTAGATTGCTGGATCTGTAGTTCTCTGGGTCAGTTGATGGTCTGCCTTCATGGAAGGGAATGATTGTTGCGGTCCTCCATTCACTTAGACCATCACCTGTTTCAAGGCTATAGTCCAAGAGTGCCTCAAGTGGGCCTGATAGGCCATGTTTTTTGATTGTTCAAAAGGCAACTGGAGATATTGTTGGGACCCATGAAGGTAGTGTTCATGGCTTTAGCAAGTGATGCCAGCACCTTGTCCCTGCTAATAGTTGGGGGTAATATGCTGTAGGGGATTTCACCTGTTGGAGCTGGTGGGGAGTGAGGTAAAGTTTGTGCTGAAGTCATCGGGCAGTAGATTTGCTATGTCATCTTGGTTGGTAAAGGTGGCACCATTCACCACCAGTTCAGCACACTGTTGTGTGTTACCTTTGAGACTCCAGACATAGCTGAAGAAGGCCTTGTGATTGTCCCTAGCCTGCAAGGCTATCCTGACCTCATAGACGGCCTTGTTCGACTTAATTAGACTTCTTAGTTTCTTGTTTAGTTGTATAAGAGGAAACTTGTTTTTTAAGAGAGTTACTCTTCCTGATTTTGGCCATGAGTTTTCTTCTTTTATTATATATTCTGTTTAGGTGACGATTCCACCAATGGGATTTGTTTTTAGTGTTTGTTTTGAGTTTAATTCTGGTAGGTATGGCAGCATCTGTGCAGCCATTCACATGTTTGTACAGAGACTTTGAATAATTCTGCATAAACTTTAACATATAACTTTAACATTATTAATATGCAGGAACAAAGATGAGATGTACCACCAAGGCTGTCGTGAGACGAACACGTCACGTTAAAAAACAAATTCTTTAATACGAACAATAAAAAGTAGTACTTTGTTTTATGTTACTTTTTATTGTTCGTATTAAAGAATTTGTATTTTAACATGATGTGTTTGTCTCATGACAGCCTTGGTGGTATGTCTCATCTTTGTTCCTGCATTTTCTTTACTTGTTGAAACTACCTTTGGTAACATAGCAGTTTTTGTTTTTATGTATTAACATTATTAATAGGTAGCTGTGGTCTTGGGGTTAGGGACAGCCTTGAATTTTAACAAACTGTCACTTAATTGGATGTAGTTTCCTTTATAATAGTTCCTTACTGCTACTAGTTTAGCTGGGTTTTCTGGGTTGAGTTTTACTTCAAAGAAGACAGCTTTGTGATCCGACCTCATTAGTGAGGATGTAACAGGGCTGGGGGTGAAATGGTCTCCTATGTTGTAACTTTCCCAGTGACTGTGATCCGACTTCATTAATAAGAACGGAACATGGGGGGGGGTGCGATGGTCTGCTATGTTGTAAGTTTCCCAGTCTATAGAGAGATAGTTAAAGTTACCCATGAATAGGGTGTTTGGTTGGATGGTGAGTGCCTCTAGTAGGTTTAGGTAAGAGCTGTGAGACTTTAGGGGCATAGATAGTGACCTGTAGCTAGCCATGGTGAGAGACCTTGTCTGTTGTGACTTGCATGTGGATGAACTCCATGGAATCATCCTGTTTAACCAACCTGGAGTTATGTTTGTTGCCAATGTAGATCCAGACAGCCCAACATGTGGCCGCAGTCTATGCTATTGTTAGTCTAAATGTGTGCAAAGCTATGTAGCCTTACACTACCAGACTACTTTCTATGGCTTTAAACCAAGTCACAGTGATGGCATAGATGTCCACATCCTGCAGAGTGAGGAGGGCTTGAATGGTGGGATAGTTTTTTTAGGCTTCCAGCACTGAGCAGTAATACCTTAAGAACTTATTATAATGCAATATAAGCAAATGGAGCTTTTCTCATCGGGCCACCTCTGAAAATGGGTATTACCTAGTTGGACTTTCCCAATAAACAAAGACAAATAAATAAAATAAAAGGATGTTTGAAGACTTTTCCAATATGTTGATAATTTTGTCTTTTTGGCATTGCCTAAAAAAGGCTTTAAGAGGTGAATAAAGCTTTAACCAATACCCAAAAGCCTAGGGGGTCAAGTGCAGCCAATCCTTAGCAAAGCAATGTGGTCTGTTGACCATGTCTTCCAATACTGACAGATATTTGATCTGTCTGAAGTGGCACCAGAAGCAAAGCCAATTATTAAAATCAATCATTTTATGTTCATTCTGTGGCATCATCCTTAGTGAAAGTAGAATGCTGCTCAATCACATTTACACATATTCCAATTGGTTCATTATGTTTATTTTCGTATAGTCCAGTGATGTACTTCTCAGGTCATTTACATCTACATAGACTATGGCAGAATAATATTGGTACCTGGGGCGCAGTGAATTGAGTGTGTGCATGCTGTTGCAGATTCTGGCTCCAGACCTTTAACTTCTCCTTGTCTAACCTGGTGAGTGGGGCAACTGTGTGTTGCACAATGGAATCCCAAATGACACGAATATTAGGTAAAGTATATTCTTGCCTTATGGGCTTTGCTATTGGGGACTACTGGGTGCAGACACATGTAAGACGTTTGGTGCTGTTTTTGGTGTGTATTTTAGTGATTGTGGAGGAGCAGTGTTGCTGTTAGGTGGCTTTGGAGGGCCTTGCGATTTCATTTATCACATTCATATCATATACACAGCCCTACTAGAGGGCTTTGTAAATATGTTTGACTCATATCTGTTATGTTCTATCTGTGTTATCTGGAGCTTTTCTCTCCGGGCCTCCGCTGAAAATGGACATATATCCCAGTCAACAAATGTAGAATAAATAAATAAAAATAAAAATTTATCAAGATGTGTCTGTGAAATCCCCATGACATCCATATCTGCACATAAACTCTTTCTGACATCCCTGCCTGCACATAAATTATATGGGCCTCAATCCAACAGCATTTTATGTTGTGGAATGGCAGTCCACTTACTAATTTGAGCTTTAAGGAATGCCTTGCAGTCTTTGCCCTCTAATCCTTCAGCTATATGTGTGAATAGTAAGTTTTCATGTTTCTCTCTGTCCTCCAGATCTATCAAATTTTCACGGATTTCTTCTTGTGCAGCTTCCAACTCCACTAACTGGAGCATGATTTCTCCTGACTTTCCATTTCCTCTGATTGTGAATTTAGGGCTGCTTCCCTGTCTTTTAGTGACCTGTGTGATGACCCACTACTGGACTAGTAATCAAGGAGCCTTAATCCTCACCACTGGCACCTGTGGGGGACTTCACTGGGAGAATAACAGGTATAAACACAGTTTTTCAAGATGCAGCTCTCTGCATCAGTGCAATTTCCCTTGAGAGCACACAGAGACCATAGTCAGTCTGGGGCTGGTTTCTCCTTCTTTCCCCAGATCCCCAGTAAGACTCCCTACTGGCACAGCAATAGAGCTGAGATCTCAGATGAGTGACCAAGTCAAGACCCTCCAGCACCCTCTCTGTCCAACCAGTGCTTCGTGTCCCTGTCTAAGTAGCTGGCACATACACTATTTGAGGTTTGCTTTACACATACATACACACACCTGAGAAAGACTGGTACAGGTTTACTAGCTATGCCCCCTTTTGCCCAGACTATAAGGTAATTATCACTGCCACCAGTGACTCCTTATCAGCTACTTTAGGGCCCTTAACAAAGAGTTTCAATCTTACGATATAATATTAACACAAATGGTAGTCTGACCAAGAGCAAGGCTGTTAAGAGTGTCCCACACAGTGTCACCAAATAAATATGCAAGTACTCTCAAAGCTTAAATATCTCTACACAGGTCAGCCACAATGAAAGATTTAAATACATTTAATAATAAATAATAAAAGAACAAGAAAATACTCGGTATATATTCAAAGTGACATCAGAGTTCAAAACCACAGGAAATATTTAAAATAATATTGCAGTACAGGCTCACACAAACAAAAACAAAATCTAAACTAAGCTGTACTATCTTCCTGACTGAATCTAAGAGAGTTACTATACCCTAGCAACTTACTTAATTAGAGCAAGGCAGATGTGGTGAATGGTTCTTATTGTTGTTGTCAGGTCCAAGACAGACTACAGAATGCTCGGACTCACTAAGAGACTTCTCAAAATAATATCTAAAATATTACTGCTGGGATAGTTTGCAGAATGACATAATTTCTGGTCATCTGACTTCTAGTTCCCAGGCAAACCCCCATTGCTGGCAGCTGGCAGCATTTAGCACCTATCTGTAAAAATATGCAGATAAGGGCTTTTGCTCAGATCTTTGGCAGGTGCTGGAAGTCATAAAACAATTGCATTCATTCATGCTTCCAAAGTAGCAATTAGTTCACCTCAAAGACAATACAGAATGGTTTCTAGTACAGACTTTGTGCTTCTGGCTGCATTGAAACATCTTTATGGCCTAGCCTAAAAAGTAATTTAATTTCAAATATTTTAAGTTTGCTGGACTGAGGTTAACCCTTTGGTAACATATACATTTAAACAGTTACAATAGTGCATGTACATTTCTGTTCTCTTCCAGGAGTGCACACTGTGGATACATTTTAAGCACAAGCACTTTACAAATACCTTTTCAACGCAAACATCTATACAAAGCAGTTTGATATACACATGACATGCAGTTCTAATACATTTGTAACACAAGCATCTTATATACATTAATTTAATATTCACAAATGACATATAATTATTTACAAAATTTCAGCTAGCTGTACCTCCTTTTGTCACAAGCTATTCATTTTCACTGTTTTCGTAAGCCTTGTCCATATTTTTATGGAGATCTTCAGTCACCTTGGGACCCTATTCCCAGGTCTACCGATTGCTCTTGCTCCTACTTCATCATGCTGCTTTCCAGAGTGCAGCAATGTGCATATATTATTCCCTGAAACTGTGATTTCTGTAACATATTTCTTGTTTTCCTTATTAAATTGACTTGGGATTACTATCACATTAATGTACCCCGCAATTTTAGATGAAGTATTACTATTTTTAAACTAATTTATATTCCACCTTCGATCAGGGAATGAAACCTTGTCTGGTCAGCCTCATGCCATACTGAAAGCTCCTGATTAACAACCTTGTTCTAACATATAGTCGGATTCAAGAAGTCAGAAGTAAAACAACCATATAGGTGTAATTCACTCAGCACAAACTGTATCAGTACCAAGGCACAGAATTTAATAACTCCATAACACTTACCCCATATAATCAAAGACAATTAATTTAACCAGTGTCCTTCATTGTGTGATTAATATACTGCTGCTTGACAATACAATAGCTGGCAGTTTTGCTGTAGCTAACAGAAGACAATGACATTCTATGCAGCTTGCTCAAGAATAATATTACCCATCTTACTAAATCTTTACAATGAAAAGAAACAGCACTGTCTCAGCATCCACAACTCAGTCATTTCAGCTACTGGTGTACCTGCCCTCTTAAGTCTTTACTCTTTCTTTGCTCTTTTCTGCCTGCTTTGAGCACTCATGTTTATAACATCCCCATCCACAGCATATCTATATTACTGTAGCTATTGCAGTCAGTACTGTGACTCTGAGGCAGGCCACTAATTGAATGGCAAAGTCTGAAGGAGGAACAGGGTGGACATGAGATTAAAGCATCACTGAAGTCTAACTACAGTATAAATACAGACAAGACAGTCTCATTCTTTTTGTGGGCTGCAGCCAGAGACAAGCTCTGAGGTCAAAATGGTTGCTCAGTCATAACATTGCAGCAGTGCCAACAGCCAGATAATCTTTGTGGGTGCTATGACTACCTGAAAGGTCTCTGTATTTGCTGCCTAGTCAGTGGCTAGTACCCCACAGCCTTAACTGGACACTCTGGTTACTGGCATGACTTGTACCTTTTTGCACACTGGCATGTCCTGGTGACAAGATTGTATATATGACTATTATTCTGCTGTCCGGTACGTCATAAGTATTAAAAATCTGACGAATAACTGGTCAATGTCCAGACCCTTCATAAAAGGCAGGCTAAAAAAAATCAGACTTAATTAAAGGTGATCCTTTTGAAAAGAAAAGCAGTGTGGTTCAAGAGGAATGAGAACAGGGGGTCTGTCTACCAATAACTTAATTTCAGAGCTCCCTTTTCCTGTCTCCATGACAGGTTGTTAATGTGGGAATATTAACCACTTAATCCTCCTGTTCCTTAACAAAATACCCGTTGTCTTGTGGCAACTTTAGCATGATTTTGTAGAACCAAGTAATTCCTTTTAAGAAAATGATGGCTAATTTTTCAGTCCCTCTAAACCCTATTCTAATCTTGAAATGTTGTTTTAGTTCAGGAATAAGGTGTTTCCAATTTATCCTGCTGATTCTTCTGATAGTAAAGGGGAAATAATTTGTAGTAAAAGCAAAATAAGATATTTTCTGAGTGCAGCCTCTGTGTCGATACTTTTTATATCCCAACCAAATTCACTGTTTCATGTCACAATGAAAGCTGGTTTCTGTGCACGTCAACTGGATCTTCAGTACCTGAGAACTGTAGCCAGTAGTTTCTTTATGCCCACTAGCTAAAAGTAAATAGGGAGTGATCACGCAACATAAAGGTGCACCACTAGTTACTGAATCTTGTGTGATTTATCTGCAATAACCAAGGCTGGTATGAAATAATCACTGGTTGATGGCTGAATCTTGTAAGCACAGTTATAACTTACATGAGGTATTCGCCCATGAATAGACTAGACATGGTATCCTCCTTCAAAATAATATTAAAATCATCTAGTATTACAGGGTGCCTCCTTCGCTTGAGTCCAGATAACATTCTGTCAAATAATTAATGGAATGTGTTGACCATAGAGAGAGGTGGCAAGTTGCGTGCCACATCCAAATATTAGTTTCAAATCACCCAGTCACAACACTTGTCTGAAGAGTAGTTTTCCTGTCACATTAAAACATGCCAGTATGCTTTTTGATCAAAAGCACAACTCATCTGACAGTTCTTTAATTATTGTCTCCCCTAAGACTGTTATACTTTTTCAGAAGGTATATCAGGAGAATAACTTTAAGCTTGATCCAAGTCTCCACAGCAGTAATGCAGTCAGGGTCATGCTCCTCTAACCACACATCTCTAGGCCACTATACTTGTTGACAATGTGAGTAATTTCAGTTAGAGACTTGTGTTATTCAGCTGTACTGAAGAATAATGTAGGTTAAAGAGCAGGTTATATCTCACCTGCTGTAGAAGGACCTTGCTGAGATGAGCTGCAGTTCTGGCATTTGAGATAAGGTAACCAATTACTCTCTTTTTTTTTTAACTTACAGAATGGGTGCAGCACAATAAAGCTGGTTTTACATTGCGATATTGTACCATTGGTTGTGTGTATGCCTATCTGCTGATGGCTGATAAATCTTCGGCACCTGATCTGGCAATACCACCTGTAAGGTGTGACCTACAGTGGCAACTACAACAGGTGCAAGTAGAATATTTTTGCGAAGCATGTTTGTTTAAAAGGTGTTTTCGTATTAGATGTGTAAAGATGGCTAATCAGGCGAATTCAAAATTAAGAGTCAATACAGCATCAAGCCTGTAGTAAACCCTATATATTTGAAGGTGGTCTGGAAATCATACCTCTCAAATGTCCAGATTTTCGCAGAATGGCCAAATACTTGCCTCATATATTTGGTCTGCTCCTCATAAAATTTGTGGTTTTCTGGCAAATCATTGAGGATCAGAGTCTCTAAATAATGACATACATTTCAGTTTCAGACTTCATCTCCTTCAGAAAATGTATGCTAACACAAATTCTATCAACTTTCTAAGTTTATAAGAGGAATATTTAAAACCTGTCCCTATTTTCAGACCTTTGTCTCTCAGTTTAGATTTTGTCCAGATTTCTTGCACTAAGAGGTTGAGAGGTATGCTGGAAATTTATATAAATCCATACCCACACAGTCTTCCTATGGCCTACTAATTTGATCACCCATTAAACTACTAGCAAATGTTTACTATAATTATGGATTAACTACATAAAGTTTTTTGAAACCACCTGATTTTTTTGCTTCAGTTTTTTTTCTTTTTTGAACACCATTATGAAGAATTCCAGTAATATACATGTATCAGCAGCAAACACTTTACAGATAACATTAAGCCATGTTATCAAACCTATCCACTCTATACCCTTTTGTGCTCTTCCAAGAATGTTAACTATCTTCTATTTCTTGTACCATATGATGAATGTCTGAACAAATCCACTGAAACAATTAGATTCAAAGAAACGTTATTGTCATTTAGGAAGCACAAGTGCTACCTAAATGAAATGTTGACTGTCAGCTCTTTCACAGAAGAAAACAAACACAAAAAGACAGGCATGACAGGTATTAAAGAATAAACAATAACTATAGTACAGTAAATATCTAGGTAGCTGGTGCACATGCTTGTACACTATTTATATACACTGGACAACACTGACCACAAGATAATTAACACATAAAAATAAAGGTACACTATACACAGAGGTGAGATTGGGTTATATTTCACATAAGGAAATGGTTGGAATTGCACTTCAATGAGAATAAATTAATTTTATTATACAATAAATAAATAGAATTACTGTATGGAAATAAAGGAAAAGAATGACAGCGTAACAATCTATTATAGTTTTGATACATCCAGATTTACATCTACATTAATGAGTTTTATTGCAGTTGGATAAAAACTGTTCATGAATCTGGAGGTCCTGCAGCGGATACTCCGTAACCATCTACCAGATGCAAGTTTGGTGAACCAACCACACACTGGATGAAAAGTGTCACTCAGTATTTTGCAGGACCTCTTTTTACAGCTCATTTCAAAGCGCTTATATAAGGTAGGAAGACTAGTGCTCACGATCTTTTCTGCTGTTCTTATTATTCTTTGCAGCTTCTTCCTTTCGGCCATTGTGGTGTTACCGAACCATACAGTGCAGTTGCTGGTAATAATGTTGTAGATGGCTCCTCTGTAGAAGGTATTTAGAGCATTCATAGAGAGTTTTGCTGTTCTCAGCCTTCTTAGGAGGTGTAGTTGTTGGTGGGCTTTTTTAACTAGCTGGTCTGTGTTTGTACTCCCAAGAAAAATCCTCTGATGTATGTACCCCCAGGAACTTTGTACTTTCTCCACTTCTTCACCGTTGATCTTGGGGGCAGGTGCATGGCAGAGCTCTTTCTGAAGTCAGTTACACACCTGTTTGCTGTCTCCTAGGTGAACATGATTTCCTATTTTCATTTTCTTCTGTGAATGTATTTTAATCTCTTACATTTGTCATTTTAAATCATATTTTCCCTAATCCAGTCATGGCTCCAGAGACTGATACAGGGACTAGCACACACTCCTTTTAATAATTAATCCTAGCGGTCTGGTGTGCTGAGATTTCCTCTTCACAAGAGTGATTTATCAGGCTATATGCATTCCCTTCTTTTGTAAATTTATAAATCTGCCTCTGCATTTGTTTTACTGATTTATGTGATTTATGTGTCTGCTTCACAGAAAGATATGCTGTCTCTGCAGTGGAAGGTAGTGTAATTTCACCCACACTTCTTCCACCCATTTCATTACCAGCCTTTGATAAGTTCAGTATTTCTGTTTGGATATGACTTAATTCTGTAGTTAAACACTGTTCAGTTAGGTGTCTTTACAAAAATTATTACTAGTCATTTTGTTTTCCTTAACATCTATGGTAACCTTTGTATCTAAAAAATGGACAGTTAAACCCCTATTACTTTCCACAAAATTTAACCATGTTATACTATTGTTAATCTGTTGAAGAAACTCTTGGAAAGAAGCGACATTCCCTGTCCAAATAAAAAACAAATCTATGTATCTTTTATAAAAACTAACAAATCTAAAATTTAGTAATTGACTCAAAAATTCCTTTTCCCACCAACATAGGACCAAGTTAGCAAAAACATGGGTGACCTGAGCCACTAACTTTCTGGAAAATGCTGTCTTCAAAAATGAAGAAGTTGTTACTAAGTATCAACTCCAATAGCTGACAAATATTTGAGTATCCAGATTGGAATCCTTAACGTATTTGTTAAGATAAAGCCTAACAAATTCAAGCCCTTCATCCTTTTCAGTATGGGTAAAAAGTGAACAAACGTCTATGGTACATACAAATGTTTCAGTTTGCGTAAAAGAATAATTTTTGAGCTTGTCTAAAAAGACCCAAGAGTCTTTTAAATAATATTCACTTGCCTGCACTATTGAGTTTAAAACATTATCTAAATAAGTGGAAATTCAACCTGTTTTATTGTAGGGAGCATAGACTATGGGCCTAAAAGGAAGATGCATGTAATCCTTATGTATTTTGGGTATACCAAATGGGGTGCCCAACTGGGACTCCTCCACAGTTAGAAATTCAAATAAGTCAGCAGAAACATATATTTGATGAAATAAGTCTAAAAAAGCTAGATCAACCCTTTGATAATTTTTTCTAACAAAATCTTTGGATACCTTCTTGTAACTGTTTTGATCTGACAGTAATACATTTATTGCCAGCACATAATCTTTTTCCTCCATTATCACTAGCCCATTGCCCTTATCTGCTCTTATAAATCTTAGGTCAGAATATCCACTTAATTGTTTCAGTGCTTGAAATTCTTCTTAGTTTAAGTTGTAGCCCTTTTTAAAAAACTTATTATTATTATTCCTGCCTTTCCTGTTAAATAAATTGTATAGCTCTGTTTCATGTACAGAAGAAAACGCATTTAAAGTACTAGCCAAAGGTAGACTGACAGTACTTGTAATTCTTTGTTCTTTAGATGATGAAAAATTGTTAAAAATATATTTTAAATTTAATTTCCTAACATAAGACTTAAAATCGAACATAGTATGCACTACAGAAGGTCTATTAGGTTGAACAAATGTAAATGCTTTTGATTAAACATTCAATTCAACTGTCGAAAAACTTTGTGAGATTAAATACACTCCCCTGAGAAACTAGCATCTCCTGCCTTTCCCCCATTTATTTCCAACCCCATTTAAAGCTTCCTGATTCAGAGGCAGACTGTGTATTTGCAATGAATGTAGAGAAAAAATAGAATTATTGTTTCCAATGGAATCTTTAGGTTCACTCTGAAGATCTAAACTGTCCTCAGTAGAGTGAACCTCCCCTAATTCATCTTTGTCGAGTAAATCAGAAAAAGTACTCTTAGGTGACACCATGTTCTGGACACTACTAAAGGAATTAAGTCTATTAAGTCTATTATCTACTGTACTGTTCTTATAATTCCGCTGATGAGTTGATTCAACACTATTAGTCCCAGTCTTTAAGTATAAAGGCCTGTCCTTGTTGGTAAGCAGCAATGTCCCTAACTAATTTCCTCATTTTCTTATCAATAACCATGGTCACATGCCTCTCAATTTTCTCCGTTAAACCATGATATATATGCTGAAACAATTTAAAGGATGGATGTTTACAAATTTGAGTGTCCACAGACTTAATCTGTTCCTTTAAAATACTTATTTTCTTGGTGTTCCAACCGATTAAAATTCTAAGTACATCCAAGCCTGCTTTGTTGTAAATGCTCTTAATTTGCTGATAAACATTGTTAGCATAACTAATCCCATTTGGGAATGCATACACTCTAAGACCAAGGGGAATAATGTGCAATTCACAGCACCATTCAGGTAATGATTTTCTAGTTCTAGTGATTTGTACTTAAGAATTTTCTTTTCTAAATCAAATGTACAACTTTTTATCTCAGGCACTATCGGACGAATGTACCTGGAAGTCTATGTTGAAGCGTTAACTTCAGTAAATGGATTCACCTCGTTCCCATTTCCATCTCATTCAACTTTCTGATTTAAAAGCCCACGTTTGCACATTTCCCGCCTTTCCTGTAACTGGTCTAGTCCAGATACAGATTTGCTGTATCCGGGACTGTTTGTAAGCTTTTGAGTGGTGCCAAAGTCTGCTCTTCAATTTTTTCCTTAGATCTACTAGTTCTCTCCTCTCCTGCACTTTTACTAGCTTATTAATCTAGCACTTTACCAGACTTCTTGTATCAATTATTGTAACACAAAAAAGTGCTACCAGCATTAAACTTTCTATGAGGAAACAGCTACAGTACTTATTATTAATGCCCACCCCTCCAGGGATGTCTAAAGGTCAGTTCCCCATGCTTTCTCCTATTAACCTGGTGAACTTGGGCATCCTGAGGCAATGTAGCAACTGTCTCATCTACACTGACAACCCTCTCCTCTTACCTCCCAACACTCAGACTTGTGAGAGATGCACTTATATAGCCAAATTGGAAGCCATGCACTCTCCAGCCAAGACCGGAATAGCTGGTCAAGAGGAGAAGGTCAGCACTTGCACCACACCATATGGAACACACAGCCCTCCCACAACACAGTGATAAGATGATCAGGTTTAATAATTGGCTTAAATTCTGGTGTCATTCAAAGGGGATCCAATGTCTGTCTGCCTGGGATGACATGCTGGACAAGCCACGCTGCTTCGCAAGGGACGGCTTGCACCTGTCACCCCTAGGCTTCCGGATATTGGCAAAGGCTCTTGCCACCCCCATAGTGCCTTTTTTAGGCAAGGCTCAAATTCTAAACCTACCACCCTAGAACACAAAAGTAAAAACTAAGGGTAATGCTGCTCAATGCCAGAAGTCTCAATCTCAAGATGCACGCACTCGAGGCCCTTCTCAGTATGGAGAACATCGATGTCTGTGCTGTGACAGAAACCTGGTTCAAGGCTCCTGAGAGCACCCCAGCACTAGCAGGTTTCACCTCATATCATGCGTTCGGCCCCAAAATCCGGACAACACCAAGAAAGGAGGGGTGTCCATATTCATAAAGGACACGCACACCTCAAGGTTGGTGGCAACGCACGATGCATCGGAGACCATCCAGGTGCAATTAACCATAGGCAAGACTGCTCTGCAATTTGTAGCATGTTACAGGCCACCCTCTCAAACTCAGGAACCTCACATGGCCTTCCTGAAAACAATGGAGGGATAAATGTATCTCCAAACACCATCATACTAGGTGACTTCAACTACCCTAATATAGACTGGGAACACTACTCAAGCCCAAACACTCTAGCCCAAAGGTTCCTGGAGTTCATAAACTCAAATGCCTTGGAACAACTAGTCACCATCCCCACAAGAGGAGAAAACATACTTGATCTCATCATCACGAACATGGGATCACAATGTTCATCACCGGAAGTATACCCCTCACTGGTGAGATCAGATCATAAACTAATCTCGCTGGAGGTCCTCATCCCGCCCCCACCTGAAACAAAAAAGACCACAGTGAAAAACTTCTCAAAAGCCGACTTCACACTTCTAAAAACTAGTGTGGTCTCCTTTAAGGCCCCTGAGCCAATGGTAAACATTACTCAAACCGCTGAATCACTTACAAATGCCTTCTACCAGCACCTACAGGACTGCATGGATCAGGCAATCCCAAACAAAACTAAGACTCTTTGTACCAAAGGCAAGCGTCCAGTCTGGTGGACCCCAGCCATAAACAAGCTCTACAACAAAAGGAGGAAGCTACTACAAGATAGAGCAAAATCCTTGAAAGGTAAGACACCTTTGATCATTATAAGTAAAAAACTAAGAGCTCTCATAAAATCATCCAAGGCAAATTTTGAGAGAAAAATCGCCAAGGATTCAAAAGACAATCATAAGGCCTTCTTTAGCTATGTTAGAAACCTAGGAGGAAACTCCCAGATATGCTCAGAATTAGTTCAAAATGATGTGAAGATTACTGAACCTACACACACTGCCAACATACTGGCTGACAGGTTCAGTGCAAACTTCTCCCCCCCTCCACCCCAAAAGGAGAGATATCTATACCAGAGGATTGTAGCCCCCCAAACATCTCCAACGCCCAGGTGAGAACTGCTCTCTCCAAAGCAAAAAACACAGCATCCATGGGACCGGATGGTGTCCCCGGCTGTGTGCTCCATGAACTCAATGAGGAATTAAACCCGCAGTTAGGACAGCTGTTTAATCTTAGCCTCGCCTCAGGATACGTACCCAAGGAGTGGCGACGGCGACTGTGGTCCCACTTCACAAGGGCGGTGCCTCCACCGACCCTGGAAATTACCTTCCCATTAGCTTGACAAGCCTTATCTGCAAAGCCATGGAGAGGATCATAATGGAACTCATAAATAAAGACATAGGAACTTGCAGACTTTGGATCCAACCCAGTTTGGCTTTGTCAAAGGCAGATCATGCCTTTTAAACTTGGTTGACTTTTTCGAGACAGTCACCAAGGCCATTGATGAGGGAAAGGCAGTCCATACAGCCTACCTTGACCTGGCAAAGGCCTTCGACACAATACCCCACTCAGGTATCATCAAAAACTCATCAGCTTGAATGTAAACCCATACATCACAAGATGGGTTGCAAACTGGCTAAGTGACAGAACCCACAGGGTCAGAGTTGCTGGAGCCATGTCAGACTCAAAGCCTGTCACAAGTGGTGTCCCACAGGGCTCAGTCCTGGGTCCACTCTTGTTCGGCATCTACTTTTCTGAAGTACAAGCAAACACAGGAGGGTTATGGCTGACAAAGTTTGCAGATGACTGCAAACTGGGTGCCATAGTCGAAAACACATCTGACACAGATATCCTTCAGAAGGGCCTCACAGAAACGGATAACTGGTGCCAGAGCCATGGCCTAAAGTTAAATGCCAAGAAATGCATAGTCATACCCTTCGGGAAAAACAAGGTTACCCCTAGCTACCATATAGGTGGCAATCCACTGAGCACAGAAGAAGTCATCAGGGATCTGGGGACCCAGGTTGACAGTAGCCTTCGCTTGACACTCATGTTGCTAAAGTAGTTAGGAAAACCTTCTACATTGCCCACCTGATCATGAAGGGATTCACATCTAGATCAAGGGAGGTCATCGCCCCTGTACTCATCACTCATTAGACCTATGATTGAGTACAATGCCCCATTCGGAATGTATCTGACCAGACACCTGCAGCAGCTGGAAAGGCCCCAAAAGTTCCTCACCAAAAGGATAAAGGGTCTCAAAAATATGTCTTATGCTGCCCGACTGAAAGAACTCCAGCTCTATTCAGTCTCATACCGCTTGCTCAGAGGTGACCTGTGCCTGACATATAAGGCCATGTCAAACCCTGATTTGATGAATATGCTTCTCCTCAAAAAATCTAGATCCCTCAGAACCACAAGGGCGGAAGACTTAAACCTTGACACGGTTATTAATAGAACATGCTGGAGGGACAGATTCATCACCCAGAGACTCCCTATGCTGTGGAACAAAATCCCGGTACATGTGAGGCAGAGCACCTCGCTGGCCTTGTTCAAGAGGAATCTTGACCAATGGATGGGGGATCGCAGATATACCCCAGGGATTACTTCAGTGTCACTGCTTGACAGAGGCACAGCAAAATAATAGGCATAGTTTTATTCAAACTAAAGGGGTGGCGAAAGCCAAATAACTATGGGCTAGGCTTATAAATGCCCTTGGGCAGATAGCCTAGTATGAACCTATGAACACACCAGCACTGCCTTCACATAAAAACACAAACCGCACACCCACCTTTGTGGAGGCTCTCAATAAAAATCTACCCAAACAGCAGAGACCTCCAAGGCAGAAACGCACCCGATCACCACAACACAACACTAATCACGAGACACATAACTCTCCTAAACAGTGTGCTACTCAACTAAAGCCCCTAAGGCAAAACAGCATACCCAACACACTAGCCATAGGTGACTCAATAGTGAGGCACACTGATGTCCCACTCACTAGGTTGAATAAGGAGAAAGTAACAGTCAGCTGCCTGTTAGGTGCCAGGATCCACCACATAACGCGCACACTCAAGTCCCTCAACAACAGATGCAAATATGACTGTCATTGTACATGTGGGTGTGAATGACCTGAGACGTACCTCCCTGGACTACATGAAAAGAGACATGGAGGAGCTCTAGGATTATGTAGCCCAGGTGGGTATGACTCTAGCCCTGAGCAGCATCCTACCATCACCCAGAATGATACCGCAGTACAAGCAGAAAATGACTGATTTCAACAATTGGCTAAGTTTCTGGTGTCATTTTAAGGGGATCCAGTATCTGTCTGCCTGGGATGACATGATTGACAGACTTTGATGCTTTGCCAGAGATGGCCTGCATCGGTCATCCCTAGGCTTCCGGATACTGGCCAAGGCTCTTGCCACCCCCTATAGTGCCTTTTTTAGACGGTGTTCCCAAGACCAAATACCACCATAACAGGTACAAACAAATGCAATCTGAGGGCAACGTGCTCAGTGCTAGAAGTCTAAATCTCAAAATGGACTCGCTCAAAGCAACCCTTAAAATGGAGAACATTGACATTTGTGCCGTAACAGAGACCTGGTTCAAGGCAGCAGAAAGCACCCCTGCACTACCAGGTTATAACTCATTCCACACCTTTCGGCCCCAGAACTTGGGCCGAAGCTCCAAAGGTGGTGGTGTTTCCATATTCATAAAGGATTGCGCACACCTCCAGACTGGTAGCCCAACATAACGCATCTGAGATACTTCAGGTGCAGCTAACATTGGGTAAGACAGCAATTCAGGTCATAGCCTGCTACAGATCCCCAACCATGTCCCAAGACTCACACTCCACGTTCCTAAGAACCCTGGAGAATATTAGGGTCCAACCTAACACTCTCTTACTGGACGACTTCAACTATCTCTCCATTAACTGGGAAAACTATTCATGTATCAATACACTTGCCCAACGTTTCCTGGAAGTCATTAATTCCAATGCCCTGGACCAGCTCTTTCTTACCCCCACTAGAGTTAGCAACATCCTTGACCTGGTCATTACTAACATGGGCAACCATTGCTCTACACCAATAATCAACTCCTCCCTGGTTAGATCCAACCACAAACTAATCACCTTGGAAATCCACATCCCTCCCAACCCCCCACGCAAAAGTAACCATCATGAAAAAACGTCTCCAAAGCTAACTTTGGGCTCCTAAAAACAGAGGTGGCTAACTTTACAGCACCCATGCAAATGGAGATCAGATGCATGACCGCCGAATCATACACCAATGCACTGTACAAACATGTACACAAATGCATGGATCTCGCCATACCCAATAGAACCAAGACTCTCTCCTCCAAAAAAAGGAAGCCAATCTGGTGGTCCCCTGCCATAAACAACCTCTACAACAGAAGGAGGAAACTGAAGCGGAATAAGATGAAGTCCCAAGACTGGAAAAATTCCCTTATCAACCTCAACAAAAAGTTGAGATCCCTCATCAAATCCTCTAAAGCTAGTTATGAAAACAGAATTGCAGCACTTAGTAAAGACAATCACAAGGCCTTCTATAGTTATGTCCACGGCAATACCCAGATTTGCTCTGAGTTACTGCACAATGGTACCTCCTATTCCGAGCCAACAGATATTACCAATATACTGGCCGACAGATTCAGTGCCAACTTTACCCCCCCCAAGGGACCAATCACAATACCAATAGATTGCCAGGCACCCAGTATTACTGCTGCACAGGTTAAAACAGCACTGTCCAAGGCCAAGAATAAAGCTTCTATGGGACCTGACAATATCCCTGGCTGTGTTCTTTATGAACTACAGAGTGAACTGGCACCTCACCCGTGTGCCCTATTCCATCACAGCCTCACCTCAGGCTTTGTCCCTACTGAATGGCGCACTGCTACAGTCATCCCTGTCCACAAAGGAGAAGCGACTACAGACCCTGGGAACTATCGCCCCATTAGCATGACGTGTCTGATATGCAAAGCTATGGAACGCACCATCATGGACCTAATAAACAAATTACAGGGAATCTCCAAACACTGGATCCCACACAGTTTGGTTTTGTGAAGGGTAGAGCATGCCTGCTCAACTTCTTTGAGTCAGTCACCAGAGCTGTGGATGAAGGCAAGTTGGTTTATACAGCCACCTTGATCTGGCCAAGGCCTTTGATACCTTTCCCCACTCATAAATCACAGAAAAACTCACTAATCTAGGCATCAACCCCTGTATCATTAGGTGGGTTTCAAACTGGCTCAAAGGTGGAACCCACAGTGTGAAAGTAGCTGACTCCAAGTCAGACTGCTGACCAGTCACGAGTGGAGTCCCACAGGGTTCAGTCCTGGGTCCTCTCCTGTTTGATATCTACTTCTCTGAAGTCTAGGCCAACACGAAGGGACTCTTGCTGACAAAGTTTGCAGACGATTGCAAGTCGGGAGCTATTATTAACTCCCCCGAGTGATGTTGACATCCTACAGAAAGCCCTCACTGAGACCAACGACTGGTGTCAAAACCATGGCCTTAAGCTCAATGCCAAAAAAATGTGTCATCCCCTTTGGGAAAAACCCGGTTCCCATGAATTACCACATCGATGGTAGTCCACTGAACACAGAAGGCGTTATAAGAGATCTGGGAACACAGTTGACAGCAACCTCTCTTTTGACCACCACATTGCCACTGTGGTCAGAAAGTCTTTCTATATGGCACATCTCATTACTAAGGGTTTTGCATCCAGGAAGAAAGAGGTCATTGTCTCCCTCTACTCTTCCCTCATTAGGCCAATCATTGAGTGCAATGCTCCATTTGGCATGTACCTCACTAAACACCTGCAACAATTGGAGAGGCCGCAAAAATACCTCACAAAGAGGATCCTAGGCCTTAAACATTTGTCCTACATGGACAGACTAAAAAAACTCCAACTAATCTCTGTCTCATATCGCCTACTTAGAGGCGATCTCTGGTTGAATTACAAAGCCATGCCTAACCCAGCTCTGTTAGAAATGCTACATCTAAAGAAATCCCAATCCCTCCACACCACACGCTCCAGAGACCTCAACCTCATTACCACAATCAACATAACATGCTAGAGGAACAGGTTCATAACCCAGAGACTGCCCATGCTATGGAATAGACTTCTCATACATGTCAAGCAGAGCACCTCACTGGCCCTCTTCAACAGAAATCTTGATGAGTGGATGGGAAATAGAAAATTCACCACAGGGATCACTCCAGTGGCTTTACTCGACAGAAGCACTGGTAACTAAGGTTGGGTGTCATGATGCCAGGGTAATCCTATGGGCTAGGCTTGTAAAGGCTCCAGGGCCATTAGCCTAGTACATACCTATGAACCTAAAAACATCCTCTATGATAGTTCCTTCATTAGAAGAAGAGGAAAACTCATCTGAACTTTTCCAGTATACTGGTGGGATTCAAAACTCCCAAGAGTGTACCTCAGCACCACTTGTGCTTTGTTAACGACTTCCTTTAGGTTTTGGGTTAGTGTGTATAGATCTTCCGGTATCGAATGCAAAGTCAGATCCAAGTTTTGTCTTTAATAGATGCCGTAAGTCCAACGAACAAACCACAAAAACTAAAAGTCCTCTGTCAAGTGCCACTAAGTGCTCAAGGCACCAAAACAATATACAATAACTATGAAAAACAACAAAAGATATATAAAACCAAAACAGAGCACTGAACTGAGGACTGCCAAGGTATATAAACAAACACTGTTTAATTAAGTGTCTACGAAAAATATTACTAGTGAATTTGTTTTCCTTAACATCTATAGTAACCTTTGAATCTGAAAAATGGACAGTCAACCCCCTATTACTTTCCACAAAACTTAACCATGTTACACTATCATTAATCTGTTGAAGAAACACTTGAAAAGAAGTGACATCCCCTGTCCTGTAGATACAAAGATTACCATAGATGTTAAGGAAAACACATTCACTAGTAATATTTTTTGTAAAGACAACTAATTACAGTGTTTGTTTATATACCTTGGCAGTCCTCAGTTCAGTGCTCTGTTTTAGTTTTATATTTCTTTTGTTGTTTTTCATAGTTACTGTGTATTAATTCTGTAGTTGTTTACTGTAGATATTAATTTTTTGAGTTGCATTGTTCTTCATTACTGTTTACCATACATGAAATCTACTTTTCCTCCTCATGTATTTTATTTATTTATTTTTATTCAATAACTGCATACAACGTTTTTACTTGTCATTTTATTGACTTACACTGAAAAACGTGGAATTATAAAGCAGGAGGAATGATTCACATCAAATCAATACAAATATGAGATAGAAGTTAAAATGTGATGTGTCAAAGAAATGTTAAAGTTGTTACAGTGTTCTTAGCACAGATTGCTGATATTTACTGGTTATCAAAGCATATGTACATATTTCTGATTTACCCAATCACATGAATTTGGTTACAACAACATTATTTTCCAAGTCCAAACAAAAATGTTAATTAAACCATGCCTTAGCCAGCTTCTCTGTAACATCTGTATTTATTGAGCTCTAAGTGCTTACTGTGTCTGTTTCTAAAAAGAGAAAAGTCCTGCAAGTGAATTTAAGCAGCTGAAGATTTTTTTATTGCTCTTTCCTCGACTTCAAATTTTCAATTTTAGGGAATTACTGTTGCTTACTTTAGAGATTAGCAAGGAGGGAATCCTCTCTGCTTGCGAGTTGTGTAGTACTCAAGGTGTGTTTGAAGGTTAGTTTGGCCAATAAAAGGATGGCACAGACAGCACTATTACTTTCTGTACTGGAAGGTAGTGACACTTACAGAGATTAATCTATATATTTTGTTAGCAGACATTATGAGAAACAACTTCCTCCCAAGTGAGGTGCAAGAGGAATGTCTCTTGCAGACATCAGGGACATTTCTACATGTAGTGAATGCAGACATCTTGACATTCATATATCCTCTCTTCTGCAATTTAAGGATGGAGTGACATCTGACTGTCTCCAAAAAAAAAAAAATCTGTGTTGTCAGTGATTTCCTCCTCTCCTTTTGTAAGTAAATGATATTACCATGACCTAATACCTTACATCAACACCTCCTTTTGTACTGTGGTATGTCATCTCTGCCACAGTTTTTCATACACCATGTTTCTGTGCCTGCCTCACCATCCAATCATGTCTTTCATACACTGACACTATTTCAAAAATCTCTTCTCTCAGGCTACTAATATTATTAATATTCACTGAGTACACATCAGTGAAAGCAGCACAGAGTACAGTGTGTTAGTTTTGTTGCCTATGAGCACTTGGTTCTCTGATTGTGCTCTTGTCTGATGTCTCTTCTCTGTATAGTCTATATTGCCTTACTGTGTCCATGTTGGTTGTCATTTGGGATTCTTCCTTCCCTCTCCCCCAAAACATACCGATAGCTGGCATTATTTTGTATGCACGCATGCATATGCTTACTGTGATGGCTAGGCATTCTGTCCAGGACTGGCTCTTCATTTTATACCTGTTGCTTGCTGGATCAAGCTCCAGCTCCCCTAGGACCATAAACAAGATACAGTGGGTATCAGAAAATTAAGGAATGCTTATCAATGCATCCTTTTGATCTTCTGTCTGCCTTTACTACCCTCCAGTTTTTCACCATAAATGTTTACACCACTCATTACCTTTCAAGCTCACCAGTGTCAGTCTTGTAACCAACCCTGCTCTACTTAGTTTCTGTTATGACTAGTTTTGCAACAAAACCTGTGAATTCAAAAATCAGCTGTTTACTCTTTTCTGGGCTATGCACTATCACATAACTATTTATTATCTGCTAGGGCAGATTGTCTTTTCATTTAAGGCACCAGAATGTTTTCCCTATGGCAGGCACATCCAAAACAAATGCACTCTGGCGTCAGAACTCATAATTTAACTTTCTGCAGCTGCTTAAAAATAAATATTTTTACAATTACTGTGGTTAGACTGTATTAAAGGAATGAAATGTTTACTTCCTTAGACCTTCCCCAGCACTGTTCTTACTTTTTAGCTTATCCCATCTCTGGAAAGCCAACCAACAGCATTCAGTTTATACAGTCTGCTGCTTTCCATCAGCATTGAAACTATGGGCCTGATTCCAAAAGACTTGCTGTCAATGCAAGTGTCCACTTAACCCTGAGAGCAGGTGTTTTGGAATCTGGACCCCGGTGTAGGCCTGTTTACAGATAGGCCTTACATTGAGAACAAATCTTTATGGAATCAGGACAGACCTGCCTTGAGAGCATCTCTCGGAATCTGGTGCTAAATGTATGCTGCAAAGTGGACTTCCAGACAGAGTTAATGAAAAAAAATAATCTCAGTACAATAGTGACTGCCACAACGTGAGGTAGCAGCACATGCAAATCTGCAAGACTGTGCAATCTGACAGAGACCAGAAATATGACAACATATTAAAATAAAATGCTAATCCGTCAAGGTATACCATGTGTTTCTACCCCTTCTTTCACACAAAACAGTGCAAAATGTGAGAACATCTTCACTGTATTGCAGTAGTACTAGACCACAAGATTATGAATAATATACTCATTTACAGAACTAGCACAAATATATATATATATATATATATATATATATATATATATATATATATATATATATATATTGTTGTTAAAACAGCTTGGGTCCACCAATATCATGAGCAACGATGTTCAAAATGAATGCTGTGGACAGCGGTACTCTGCATAACACCATGAAATACTTCAGTGTAAAAAAATATAGCATAATTTCACGAAATTATAGTACCCTTAACACACTCCCTTTCCTCACATTAGCTCCTGGTCTCATCACATCACAAAGAACGGAGCAAGAGTCAAGCCATGTGATACAGACAGCTGCCTGGACTACACATATGGCAGGAAGTTATTTAGCTGTATTGCATATAGAGTTGGGGGAGCCATACTGAATGCAGCATTACACACAAGGTCCTGCAGGATACCAGCTGGTTTGTAATCGCATCAAAAAACATGGCAGGATGCACTACTAACCAAATTAAACCCTGCTGGACTTAGATCGCTGTCATTTCAGTATAGAAAATGTGCTCCTAAGTGATACCCTTGTGTACCAGTACAGAATGAATGCCAAATTTAGTTCTGCGAAATAAATGGTAAACATGACCATTTTTTGCAAACGCCTAGTTAATTAAAACGTGGTCCAAGCAGTAAGTTCCACATTGAACGTTAAAACATTGCATGCCTATCTTATTCGGGTTACCTTTTAGAGCACGAATAATCTTGTGCATAAGTACATCATAAAAGCATCTGGTAGCTAGTCGGAAAGTGAGAACACAAAGGGTTCCTCACTACAACAACTCGTGTGCATGCATGGTGGGGGTGGGGGCAACTGTGCTATTTAAATGGAAAAAAAAACATATATATCGGGCAGGAAAATATGTTTTAAAAGATTGTTGCTGAATATGACTCTATTTACTAGGTTCTATAAAACTGCAGTATAATGACGTTTAGCCGGCTCCCCTCCTACTTTTTAAACCGTTTACAGAGAACTGCAAGACCGTTACAATTGTTCTTAAAAGGGACCCTTTAAAGTCTTATGCAGAATACCAGTGCCCTTAGCATTCATTTTGAGCATCTTTTCTAATGATATAGGGGCACCAAATCGCCAATTCTAAAATGAGTGTATTATTTATAATTGTGTGCCCCAGAACTCCTCGATGGTCACTCGCACGTGGTTAATTTATTTTAAAGGGCAGCTTCAGTTTCTGTAGCCTCAAGGACATCTCACTGAGACAATTTACTCGAGTGAAAACAGTTCGGCACGGACAACTGGCTTTTTTTTGTTTCTCGACGGTTAGATTATAAGTGATGTGTAAATGCCAAATTGCATATGACAGAATTGTTCCTGATACTCTGAATGACTGAGGTCCCCGTGTAGATTGTTACTAATACGTCCCACGCAAAATGCATGACAACGACCCTTATACAATACTTAACTTGAGAGAAAAAAAAAAGTCTTTCCCAAACGGTGTATATGCTAGCCCACAACATTTTAAAACAAGCGAGGCATAAATAATTGTAACCTAATGTATTACTGTGCCGTTTTATTTAAGTACAGATAAAAAATGGGGGGAAATTTTCACGGGTACAATGGCGGTGGAAAAGGAAAATACTCTTGTCAGTGATAACTGTAAGCTTAAGTGGACTCAACATACTGGTTGAAATAAAGAAAAAAAAAACGCACATTATAATTTTAAGTATGTACCTCTTCTGACTAGGATATTACCTGTCAACACAAAGTTTGATTCAGTTGTATTCTTAGGGTCCACCACCATACCAGACGTTTGTGTGTATGGGGGGGGGGGGGGGACTTGATATTTAATTTCATCTACATTTCGTCGACTATGTTTGTTGTTCAGATTTGTAGCTTGACTACTGTGGTGTAGAATTGTTAACTGGTTCGCATTTCAGGGCAACCATCTTTGAGTATTAAATTGGAGTAGTTGCTTTCTCCGTCATGTTTTTATTCCCCACAGGAGTTATAGGTGCTAACCGCGCAACACCACTCTCTCCCGTGAGATTAAGTTTATTAGTGATACACTTCTAAAATAAAACATTACTGAGTTTTCTATTTGTTTTACCTTTTAAAAATAACGACCGCGTCGTCTGTTGTGATAATTTAAGGAATTACAAAGCGCTCCAAGTCCTTTGATCTGTCTGATTTACAGAGGAAATACTTGAGCCTTTTGGTTAACGGTAAAATTTAACGCAATTGCAAAAATGAACACTTAAAGGGACCAATGGAACCAGATGTATAAATTTGAAAAAATACACACACTAAAAACTTGAAAAGTATAAAACCAGACCCCACTAAAGTGCGGAAAATGAAAGTGAATGCAATACGAATTAAAGTAATTATGATGCATTCATTCGTATCTGAATTTACAAATGCAAAGCAAGAGCACACAAAAGACCCCAAAATTGAGGCAGAAACCAAAATAACAGGCAAGCAACTAATTCAAAACTATTCCCATCATCTACTAAGATTAGAAATCTTAGTTTACTGCATGTATTTCCCATTTAAAAGAGCTCCGCCCCTTGAAGCTCCTAGACAAAGGGTAGTCTCCCGCTCTCTGACTTTGACTTGTGTAGCGCGTTCCCGTGAAGTACTTAAAAAGCGGTTATGAGGCAGTAGAGTATGCAGTAGTTTTTTTTTTTGCCTGGTTGTGTTTTTTTTTTTTTTTTTGGCGCCACGGGGCTGAAGGGGTTGCGTGAATTATGTTTAAACCCAATAAAAGTGGAATTAATGAGCCCTCTCTTCTTCCGTTAGGGAAGGATAGAAAGGGCGGAACACATTTTTACTGATATAACACGTATTATACATTGGATATAGAGTGCAGTGTTACGTGATATATTTAAAAAGCAATGCTATTTTGACAAGTATAGTTCATGAAGTCATTAACATATTTTTTTATGTGAATTGTGCGAGTAATCATGAAAGAGTCCTTTAATACCCTAGTGCTAGCACATTTAGCATTTTTGGCGGCTAAAAACTCGTTTCTGTTGTTTAGCGTCAAAGGGGGTGTGTCTATACGTGGCCTTGAGTGTACCTGCTACTGATAGGAAGCAAAATCCAGTTGTTTCTTGTCTGGTCTGAGTGAAGGGACTAGAGGAAATGTACATAGTGGAATGGGTTATCGGTTACAAATCGTACATAGTGGAATGGGTTATCGGTTACAATCCACAGATCTAGAGGAGGGGTGGGATACATCTTACTAATTATTTAGGACTGTTTTGTGTGTGTTGGATGGGATACAAAAGGCGGAGCGAAATATTTGAAAATTCCTGACGTAATATTACCTAGGCCTTTATTTTTGGTATCCCCGCCCAATAACCCTACTGAGGGTTACAAAGCAAGTTCAGCAAGGAATGGGAGACTAATGTGTGAAGGATATATGACTGCTTCAGTTAACCATGCTAATCCCGTGACTGAAAATCAAAAACTGGGGTGATGTCCTGGTACTTCTCTCAACTGTCACTGATCCTGGTTCATAGTTTTGCTGTGGCCGTGTATAGTGAGTGAGGATTTGAGAAAAATGGTGAATTGTAACCGACAAATAATGACATTAGATTTTACTGACTTATCTTGCTTCACAAAATACGCATCAGTCCCCGAGCTATTTTATCCGTTTTCTAAATCATTGGTGTTAAGTAAATGTGCCCCCTAATTTAGGTCCTTTGTCCCGGAGCTAAAGCTTTTGACTAATAGGGGACAAATCCGGAAATAATCAATGATGCTTCTGAGATATTAGTAGTATTAAATTACTACTACACATTATTTTATTCTGTCAGTATTGCATTTGTTTTCTGAAGTATAAGTCTAATTACTGTCATTATTTACTATTACTACCTTTCTGGTAAAGTCGTCAGTTTAAGAATGGACTTGCTTAAGATTTGAGTCAAAAATGAGAGCGTTTTTGGCTTTGTCATTAATCACGATGCTGTGGAGACACGCACACACTATATAATACTTGCTTTTACACGATAAAAAATCGGGATTACGTTCTATGGTTTATTGATGGAGACATAATTGGCTATGTGTGGGTATTCTGCTAAGATGTATACCAATGCAACCATTTAGTTTTCGGTGACAGTTACCGTATACCTCTGTTACTCTCAACTTGTTTGCCAAGAAGTCTGTGGGTGGGGGAGGTACACTTTGCCACATTTATTACATATTCTGTTTAACAAAGTAATAGCAGTAAAACATTTTTTTTTATCAGCATCCAATTTCAGAACAATAAGTATGACACTGACGTTTGGCATTACTGACTGACTATAATTGAGTGATGTACCAAAAAAAAATGAAAATGTTTGAGGTTCAGTGGTATTTGAGAAGTGTGCGGTTCATTTACATCAGGTCCCAGAGCAGTTTGCTTTATAATTTAATTTCTTGGATGATATTTTTGTTCGGTGATCTTTGAAAAGGCTCAAAAACCGGTTGCGTACTGTACGGCCGCAGTGTGTGTGCGCGCGCGCGCGTTGGTGGTGGGGAATATTAATATTCCTGTAAGCGGGGTAAAACAAGCAGCAGTCAGTACAGACTTATTTCTATAAACTTTTAAATAGAATAACGCTATGATTGGTTTGAGTTTGTAGCTTTTAAAATTATCAGCGTATATACTGTTTTACTGTATTCTGCTGTTAGATTGCAGATAGAAAATATTTTTTTCTAGTACATGACACAGATTTGATCAAAACCAATAGTCAAATGGTTGCATTTTTCAGAAGGACTGCAGATGATAGAGCCCAGAACATCCAAAACTGTCTGAAATGCCTGTTATGGATTACTTACAGAAAGGTATCCTCTTCTAGCTACATAAGTTTTATGGTTGCAAGGTGCAACAGCAGAGTACTATACACAAGTGATACAGACAACACTGAGCGGGATGTGTATGCAAAATAAATTAAATAAATATATAAAAGTAAATAGGTACACCCCTGGACCAAGTACAGTTAAATGGGTTGGTGAGTAATGTGAGAAGAGGTCACTCCCACAATCGTCACTGTTAAAGATTCTTTTGGGAGCCTGCTTTTGCTCATCTTCAAACTCCTAAATGCAGCTGTTCATGTCAGCAACACTGATGATGTTCATCGTGGTTCACTTACAGTCATTACTGTAGGGTTCTTCCTGCTGACAGCAGCCCTCGATCGGCCAGAGTCCCAAAGTCGGGTCCGATGTCGGCTGAAGTCGCTCCTTCCCTGACGTCAGTGCGCCAGGGGTATAAAGACCTAAGCCGACGCCATTTTCCCCAGTCTTTCTTGCCGTGCGGTGCCTGTAGCAAAGCAGTTCGTAAGTGCCAGTCGGCCGACTCCTGTTTACTTTTGGTGACTTTTGTATTGAAGACTTCTTATTTTAAGCTAAGTACCCCGTTGGGGAAACCTTTTTCTTGCTCCAGTCCGATGTCAGAAAGAGTTAATAACTGTATTTCTTGTGGGAAGCAAATACCTCATAAGGATTTTCACTCTTAATGTATACCTTGCCTAGGCCCTGACCACGACGTAGCTAATTGTAGGTTTTGTGCTAGATTTAATCAACGCACTATTAGGCGTAGGTACGATTTTGCCTTCCATTATTTTGGAAAAAGGTTTAATTACAATATGGCGTTGGATTCTTATCCGGCTACCAGAGTGTATAAGAGGCGCAAGGATAAAGACAGGCCTCCAAGGTCCAAAGCGGACAACATTATTCAACCAGAGCCAGTTGCCGGTTCGTCGGTCGTCAGTGAGGTGCTTTCGCAGCCCCTGTCGTCCGCCACTTTTGAACCGGTTGCCTGTACCGACTCCCGCGAGGAGCCGATGGGGCCTTCAGAATTCCCAGGGATTGGACCTCCGGATAATGCTCCCTCAGATGGGTCCGGGGCCGCTGTGCAGGCACCGGCTTCTGTGGGAGTTTTTAGGCCTACGCAGCTTCATGTAAAGATGGCTCCAGTTTTACAGACAAAGACTAAGGCTCCGGCAAAGACAAAGCAACATACACAGGCACCTTCTGATCAGGGCCCTAGACCTCAAAGACAGATGCTTAAAATGGCTGAATACCTGTTAACTATGATCAGGGATTCCCATCTCCCTCCTGACAAGAGACCTAGGCTAGAGCCAGATTATGATTCTTCAGATCAAGTTTCAATTTCTTCTGCGTCTTCCTCTGAGCAGGATTATTCCTTCCCTCCTTATGAGGATTCTGATGCTGAAGAATCCCTTCCTTCAGCCTCTCCTCCTGAGGATTATTCATTTGGGGAAACTTTACATGACATGAGAGAGCATTTTCACTGGGAAGGGCAGGAATACTCTGAATCCAAGAAAAGGCTTAGGGATTTTCTCCTGCTCCCACAGCATAGGCCCCTGGCTATTCCCCCTGTATTGGACATTGTGGATGATGTTTTTACAGAGGCATCTCTCTCTCCTGATTATTTTCCTCCTGCTCCTGTCAAACCGGATAGGTATTATAGGGTTCCAGATTCTCACAAATTTCTTTTTAAGAACCCTTCAGCTGATCCAGAAACTATCTCTCAGGGCCCTAAGGGTGTTAAAGCGGCCTCTGCTAAGAATCCTATTCCCTCTGACCGAGAGTCCAGAGCCTTGGAATGATGGGGCAAAAAAGTTTATACTTCTGCTACATTGTCTATTAGAGCTTTGAATTGTCAATTTCATATGTTGAAATATCAGCAATACCTTTTGTCTGTGTTAAAACAAAAGATGTCTGCTGTTTCTGGTGGTACAGAAAATAAGGAATTACAGGATTTATTGCATGCTACTGAGCAGGTGGGTAAACATACCCTGCACTGTACTTTTTATTCTTTGGAGGCTACTTGCAGGGCTGCAGTAACTGGTGCAGTTATTAGAAGGCGTGCTTGGTTAAAGGAACAAAGTTTGCCGGGGCAGGTTAAGGCAAAACTTTTAGATGCCCCTTTGCAGCACAATGTTTTGTTTGGGGCCAAAGCTGAGGAGGTATTGAAGAAAATGGAAGACAGAGCCAAATCTATGCAGACGGTTAAGGATTTTCTACAGGTACAACCCCCTAGATTTAGCAGGAATTGGCCAGCTAAACCTTGGTCCTTTCCGAGCTCGGACAGATCTCAGAGAGGCAGATACAGGCGTTCCAGAGGTAGAGGTCAGGCACAGCCCCCTTTCAGAAATAAACAGTGGAGTGCCCCCTCTCCCAAGGGAGGAGAAGATAGGTCACAACCTTACAGGAAACAGTCATTATGACTCTCCCTTACTAGCTCCAGGGGCTCCCCTCCTGGATGCACCTTTGGGAGGAAAAATCTCTCTTTTATCACAATTGGTGCCGCATAA
Source organism: Protopterus annectens (assembly GCF_019279795.1). Classification (NCBI taxonomy): domain Eukaryota; kingdom Metazoa; phylum Chordata; order Ceratodontiformes; family Protopteridae; genus Protopterus; species Protopterus annectens. The sequence goes on along the minus strand of NC_056726.1, from coordinate 1,733,936,797 downwards.
CCCAAGACAAATGGGTTCTGGACATAGTTTCAAGGGGTTACAAGTTTCATTTCCATACCTTGCCAAAACCAAACGGATGGCCAGATCTGCCAAAGCATCAATGGGCAGAGGCACAACGGCAAGTTCAGTCCCTCATGGATATGAGGGCCATAGGGTTGGTACCAAATTCAGAAATGGGGCAAGGGTTTTATTCAAGACTTTTCCTGGTTCCCAGGAAGGAAAACACATGGAGACCAATCCTGGACCTTTTCATATTAAACACCTTCCTAGAAATACCAAAATTCAAGATGCTCACTCTGCAGCAGCTGCTGCCTATGCTGAGCAAGAAAGCTTGGATGGTGACTTTGGACTTGAAGGAAGCATACCTGCATATTCCCATAAGGCAAGAGTGCAGAATGTACCTGAGATTCAAAGCAGGCTCAAAGCATTACCAGTTCTCTGTGCTGCCCTTTGGCTTATCCACTGTGCCCAGGGTCTTTACAAAGTGCCTGGTACCAGTAATGGCGTTTTGCAGACAGAAGGGAAGTCAAATATACCCTTATCTGGATGATTGTCTCATTCAAGCAGACAACAAGGAGACTTTACTTCAGCATCTGGCATTTGTGCAGCATCTTATCTGGTGCCTAGGGTTCACAGTGAACCTGAAGAAATCAAACCTGGTGCCCACGCAACAGATTACTTTCCTGGGTGCTCTTCTGAGTACTACAACCCAGATGGCTTACTTGACACCAAACAAGAAAGTGCAACTGGCTTCTTCTTTCAAAAACCTGGTTTCAATGAGTCAGCTAACTGCAAGACAAATTCTGCAGGCTTTGGGTTACATGGCATCCTGCATTCTGCTAATACCATATGCAAGACTGCATATGAGGAAGATACAGTGGTACCTCAAGAGTCTATGGTCTCAGCATTGCCACAGTTTGGAATCAGTGATCACAATTTTGCCTTGTCTCTGGCAGGAGTTTCTTTGGTGGGCCGAGGCCCGTCTCCAGAACAAGGGGAAGCCTTTCTGTCCCACTCCAGCCAATCAAGTCATAACGATGGATGCTTCGGACTATGTATGGGGAGCCCACATGCAAGGGAGATGTCTTCAGGGTGCCTGGGCAGAGGACCAAATGCACCCGCACATAAATTTGAAGGAAGTGATAGCTGTGCAGAATGCCCTGACAGCCTTCAAGGATCTTATTCTACCGGGGCAATTACTGATAAAGACGGACAATGCTACAGTGATGTGGTACATAAACAAGCAGGGAGGCTCTCACTCTTACCCCCTGTGCAGATTGGACAAGACTCTGGAACACAGCACTGGCCAGCAAGGTAGACTTACAAGCACAATTCCTGCCAGGAAAGGACAACACTCTGGCAGACAGTCTAAGCAGAAACCTTTCAGATCCACACAAATGGATGTTGGATGTTCGGATATTCAGGATGATAACAGAGGTGTGGGGGTGCCCGGACATGGATCTTTTTGCATCCCCCCAAAAACATCAACTTCAAACATTCTGCACGAGGATCTACCACAAACTAGCATGGAAAGTGGATGCCCTTTCATTCAGTTGGAAACACCTCTCAGTATATGCTTTTCCTCCTTTGCCTCTTCTACCACGGGTACTTCTGAAGATCAAACAGGACAGACCGCAAATGATTTTACTGGCTCCCAACTGGCCTTGGCAATTCTGGTTTTCCACCCTGATGAACCTGGCTCAGGGTCCACCCTGGATTCTGCCACAAATTCCACATCTACTGTCTCAACAAGACGGCCAGATCCTGCACAGCCATGTCAAAACTCTGAATCTAGCAGCCTGGCAGATCCAGGGTCTTTAAACAGCTTTACCCTTACCAAACAGGTACTGGACGTAATCCTTGAAGCTAGAAGGCCCAGCACCAGGCAATCTTATGCAGGTAAATGGAAAAGATTTTGCTCCTGGAAGGCCCAGGGTTTTGATTCTGCAGTTCCAAACATTCCTCTGATTTTACAATATCTAACAGAGATGTTGCATAAGGGCTTACCCTTTTCATCTATCAAAATTCATGCTTCTGCTATTTCTGCACATTACAATACAGATCCCACAATCTTTTCTCATCCGTTTACTTAAACAATATTTCAGAGGGGCAAAGAATATAAGGCCCCCTTTAAGAGCACCGGCTCCCACTTGGGATCTCAACTTTGTTTTGGAAAAGTTAACTTTGTCTCCTTTTGAACCTGCAGTTTCCACAGATTTAAAGTTTTTATCATTGAAAACTGCTTTTCTTTTAGCTATAACCTCTGCCAGAAGAGTTTCGGAATTACAAGCACTCATGGCTGTGGAACCCTTTATTATTTTTCATCAGGACAGGGTGTCCCTGAGGACTAATCCCACCTTTATGCCTAAGATGGTTTTGAAAGTAGCCTTGAATCAGACTATTCATTTACCTACCTTTTATCCTAATCCTCAAAGTGAAGAGAAAATAATTTTGCATTCTTTAGATATACACAGGCAGCTTCGCTTTTACCTGGACAGGACCAGGATTTTCAGGAAATCTGACCAATTGTTTGTAGCTTATACTTCTACTTCACAGGGGAGAGCAATCACTAAGCAAACTATTTCTAAGTGGATTGCCCACTGCATCAAGTTCTGTTACTCTCATCATGGCAAACCAGTTCCTGTTAATGTTAGAACACATTCTGCCAGAGCTACTACTACTTCGGCAGCTTTTCTCAGTGGAGTTCCTACCAAGGAGATCTTAGAAGCTGCAACTTGGAGTTCTGTGCATACGTTTTCTAAGCACTACAACCTCCCTCTCTATTCTAAATCTAGGGCAAGCTTTGCCTCTGCAGTCCTGCAGGGTTTTGTAGCCCCCCCCCCTTCTTAGCTTTGGGATTCAACCCTACAGTAATGACTGTAACAGTGAACCACGCTGACCATAGTACAGTTGTGTACTATTACCATAAATGTAGATGTTCGAGTATGTTCACTGTTACAGTCTGGGTTACCCTCCCTCCTATCCCCTCTTTTGTTGCTCTTGGGGTGCTGTCTGTGTCTCCTTGGCACTTCTTTTTCTCTGAGGTATTTTTGCTGGTGTTATTTGGGAATGTTCTGGTTTATGTTTGCTTATTCTTTTGATTAAGCTTTTGGCCACCTGACATCTGGGGCAAGAAAATGGCGTCGGCTGAGGTCTTTATACTCCTGGCGCACTGACTTCAGGAAAGGAGCGACTTCAGCCGACGTCGGACCCGACTTTGGGACTCTGGCCGATCGAGGGCTGCTGCCAGCAGGAAGAACACTGCAGTAATGACTTTAACAGTGAACATACTCGAACATCTACATTTATGGTAAGAGTACACAGTTGTACTTTCTACTTTGTCTGTCAGTTTCTGAAGCATATTACCTGACATTCCAGGAACCTTTACTGAGCCACTTTCCAGGGGCTCTTAGCTACTTTTTTAAATTTTTTGCTACCTCTTCCCAAGAGCTGTTATTGTTCTCAGCCACACAAAAATGGAATTTGCAGCACAGTATATAGTATACATGTAAAGATTTTATGAGATGCTTTTCTTCTGAAAAGAAAATGGGCTGCCTTTAGCTCATGAGGCTATAACTTCTGACATGCAGTCAGGGTTTATTAGTGAATGAGGACTTGTCCCCTCTAAATCCAAGGTCATGGTAGTCCCACATAAATTAGTTGTCTCTTCAGGTGTGGCAAGCAGGCACATGAAAGTGTTTTATAGCAGTGGCTTCAGTGTTGTGGATGCCCAACTGGTCTCTTGCTGGAGGTATAGTTGAGTTCTCTCTGCATTTCCATTTTCACTATTGAATTGAGGTACAATTTGCAGAGACAATGTTTCTCTCCTGAGTGTCTGGGCTTGCTCCCAATGACAAGGTGAAGGGGTTGGTGATTTGAGAGATCTTTGGAATATAGCTGGTGTTGCTGAGGAGCCAGCTGTGGTCTGGCCATCTTACAAGGATGTCCCTAGAATTGCTGTCTTTGGAAATGTTCTAACTGATCTGCGTGTGGCTTTCTGGGAAGAGGCCCTGGCATGGACCAGGTTCACTCAGGAGTGGTTTGTAGGTCTCAGTTAATCTTGGAACATTAGGAATCTCTCAGGATGAGCTGGAATCTGTGGGTAAGTCTTGAAATAATTGCGGCCCTAAAGATGCACAGATCACCAAGGACAGGGAGGATTCACATGGAGTCTCGGGATAACTGAGGAACTGATACTATGATCATTTTATCTTTTAATAAATCTTTGATGGACTCTTTCTTCCAGCAGAAGGAGGAGACATGGGAGACCTATCCCTTTAAGGAGTTGGAGCAAAGCAGAATCTGAAAACTGTTAGTTTGACCTTGAGGGTAGGGGAGAGAGAATGGGACTACTACTGAAAGAATGACTTTTCCAAGTCCTTAAAAGCCATTGAGCTACTGGTTTAAAGCAGCATTTGTCTGCAATATAATGGCCATACCAGACGAATATATGTTTTTTTTTTTTTTTTTGGCAGAAAACTTTTATTTATTTATTTATTTTTTTAGGGAAGAAAACTTTTGTTCCTCTTATTGCTTCTCATCAGGTGGCTGGAAAGATATGTAAAACATTAAGTTATAGAGGGACTGTTTAAGGAATGGTGGCAAGATGAAGATTGTGGTAGTTTTTTTTGTTAGGAATTGGTAAAGGTTCAGCCAGATGTTTAATGTTAAAAATCAGGGTTTGTAGCTTGTAACAGAAATTGTCCCTTTGTAGATAAAATAGTTAATATGTTATACTATTGGCAGATGAACTCAGTAAGTCACACATCCAGGGAGACTGAAAATCTTCTATAGAAGTGCAAAGAGTTTCTTTGAAAACTTAATACTATATGCAAAGAGTTTATCTGACTACATAACACCAAAGTAAGATCAAAAGTAGTAGTACAAGAGAGGAAAGGTGCATAACTATGTACATTGGCTATTTTATATCTAATCACATACTGCATGAAGCTTGTTATAAAAATAATGGTGATATGTATTTATTTGGGGATTTTTAACTGTAATGTGTCTCATGCTCCATGATGTGTATACACAGCTTTAAAATGGTATGTCAGTGAATCAGGAAAGAAGTGGCACCACAGAGGCCTTTCTTATAAAAGGAATATAAGAATCCATTTACTAAACATAGTGAGTATTGTGACTTGGTGTGCATCATCAACTTACATTTTCAGGCCATTTATGGATTGAGGAATGGGGGTACAATATTGAGGCATATTTCATGCTTAAGGGTAACATGCTTAGTCCAAGCGAAATGAGTCTTTAAATTGTATAGAAAAGTTTTCTGTATTTTTTTGTCTTTTTTGTTGACCTTTGTAAACCATAAAACGTGTATACAACAATCATGGTAAAATCCAGTTTAAATATTAAAAAATGTATCCTATTTTCTGGATAGTTTTACTCCAGTAATCTTATTTGCATGTAAGCTGCAAATATAGCTGTGTAAATGATGGTGCTGTATAAAATCACTTGCTCAGTGTCCATCACATTGGGCAACTTTTTTTAGATCCTTCATTATATACTAAAATATAATACTGTTATAAACTTCTCATTAAATTCCTTACCTTTAAAACAATCCTTTATGCATAATATATAATGCAGTATATTCGGGGAGCACTTTATAATCAAGTCATCACCCTCTTTGCTTACTGTTAATATTCATTTATTTATTCAGTGTCAAATGCCTAGATTTGAATTTAAAAAAAAAACAGATTCCTTAGCCGCAAATATCCTACTTATTAGATCTTCTTAATAAATGTACTGCTAATCTTACATCTTGGCTATATATTCGGAGTTCCTTCCAACTGTCCTTTAAATCTTAAGTCAGCTAACAATCATTTCCTTCTTATTGCCCTAAAGCAATTGTTTGTGTCTTTCGGCTTTTCCCGGTTAGGGGTTGCCACAGTGGAACTCCGGTCCGCTAATGATTGGCAGTAGATTTTTACGTGCTGGCTTGCCGGGCCTAATGCACAACCTTCACCGAAGGAACGCCCATTCACGCATGTCGACACACAGAAGACGCTCTAACTCAGAATCGAACAGGCAACATCTAACTGTGAGGTGACAACGCTACTGCAGCACCACCACCACAGTTATATTGCCATAAAGCAATGCTGAAAACCATATTCATGCCCTGAGCCATACCCTTCCATAAACTTCCTTCTTCAGATAGTCTCTCTGTTTATAGGTATTTCCCTATTGCAGTTTCAGTATGTCATCCTTTCTGTTTATCACCTTTCAGATTAATTAAATGTAAATCTTAAAGGTAATATCATCCAGACCTTAAGTTGTAACACTCTCAAATACTACTTTATTGTACGTTTTCTAGTATAACTCAAACACCACAAAATCCTTCATTCATTTCACCAGATCATAGTATGTCCCTGCTTCATTCTACTAGATCAATCAGTCTGTCCATCAGAATGGCTAGTAGTGGATAAGGAACTTTCCTGGAGTAAAATCAAAATTCTCCTCATATCTGATGCAGCCTTCATCCTTAACATATGCACTTTAGTGAACTATAGCATGACTGGTCAAAACCATCATTTGCCATCACTGGACAGTTAGAAGTACAATATCCTATTGAACACCCCAGAGGTATGTACAGTGGATATAAAAAGTGTACACACTCCTGTTAACATGCCAGATTTTTGTGATATAAAAAATTAGACTTCAGTATTTCAAATATTTTCCCACCTTTAATGTGACCTATAACCTGCACAATTCAATTGAAAACAAATCTGTTAGGGGAAAATATAAAAAAATAAAAAAAATACAATAAGCTGGTTGCATAAATGTGTACACCCGTAAACTAATACTTTGTTGAAGCACCTTTTGATTTAATTGCAGCATTCAGTTTTCTTGGGTAGGAGTTGATCGGCATGGCACATCTTGACTTGGCAATATTTGCCCACTGTTTCTTGCAAAAGCATCCCAGATAGGTTCATAGGATGATACTAGGCTATTGGTCCAGAGGCCCTTATAATCCTAGCCAAGAATTTCTCTCATGTTCCCTCAGTCAGCACCTGTTTCCCCTGTCCAGTAGGGACACAGGTGGGATCCCAGGGGGTGTATTTTCTATTTCCCATCCAGTCGTCCAGGTTCCTGTTAAGAGGGCTAGAGAGGTGCTCTGCTTGACATGGAGAGGGAGTCTATTCCACAGATGGAGGAGTCTTTGCAACATCTATCCTGCCAACAAGTTCTATTAATGTCACAGACCAGGTTAAGGCCTTGTGTGCAGGTTGCGCAAGTGCAGTTTGTCTTACAGATATGCAGCAAATCCATAAAGGCTGGGTCTGAAATGGCCTTGTATGCCAGACACGGGTCACCTTTGAGCAGTCTGTATGAGACTGAGTAGTGGGACAGGGCTTTTAGCCTATATGTGTAGGATAGGTGTTTGAGACCCTGCATTTTTCTGGTCAGGAACCTCTGTGGTCTCTCCAGATGCTGCATGTGTTTGGCAAGGTACATGCCGTAGGGGACATTGTACTCAGTAATGGGTCTGATAAGGGAGGAGTACAGGAATGTTATGGACCTCCTTGTTCCTGGATGAAATGTTCTTATTTGTGAGGTGGGGCATGTAGAAAGCCTTCCTTACAATGGAGGCAACTTGGTGGTAAAAAGTCAGGTTGCTATCAGCCTGGGTACCCGAGTCCCTCACGACTGATTGCATGCTTGTGATGAGGGCATCTCTTGTGCACAGCCATCTTCAGGTCACCCCACAGATATTCTGTTGGATTTAGGCTTGGGCTGTGGCTGGGCCATTCCAAAACTTTAATTTTCTTCTCGTGAAGCCATTCTTTTGTTGATTTGCATGTATGCTTGGGGTCATTGTCATGTTGAAAGGTGAAATTCCCCTTCATTTTCAGCTTTCTAGCAGATGCCTGAAGGTTTTGGGCCAAAAAGTGACTGATATTTGGAAGTATTCATAATTCCCTCCACCTTGACTAAAGCCCCAGTTCCAGCTGAAGAAAAGCAACCCCAAAGAATGATACTGCCACCACCATGCTTCACCGTGGGGATGGTGTTCTTTTGCGCCAAACATACCTTTTGGAACTGTGGCCAAAAAGTTCAACCTTGGTCTCCTCAGATTTTCCCATATGCTTTTGGGAGAATTGATGGTATTGTCTTGCAAACTTTAGCCAGGCCTGGATGTTTTTCTGTGTAAGACAAGGCTTCCATCTTGCAACCCTACCCCATAGTCCAGACATATGGAGAATACGGGAGATTGTTGTCACATGTAGTACACAACCAGTACTTGCCAGAAATTCCTGCAGCTCCTTCATTGTTGCTGTAGTTCTCCTGGCAGCCTCCTGATCAGTTTTCGTCTTGTCTTTTCATCAGTTTTGGAGGGAAGTCCAGTTCTTTGCAGCATCACTGTTGTCCCATATTTTCTCCACTTTTTGATGACTGACTTCCATGGTATAGCCAATGCTGTGGAAATTGTTTGCATCCTTTTGACTGATACCTTTCAACAATGAGATCCCTTTGCTGCATTATAAGCTCTCTGCGAACCATGGCTTTTGCTGTGGCAGGCAACTGAGTAAATGTCAGGAAAATCCTACTAGGACAGCTGAACTTTATTTAGGGTTAATCAGAGTATCTTTAATTGATGGCAGGTGTGTAACTAAGAAGACTGTTGTAATTAAATCAAAAGGTGCTTCAACAAATTATTAGTTTTTAAGGGTGTGTACACTTGTGCAACCAGCTTATTGTATGCTTTATTTATTTTATATATTTTCCCCTAATAGATTTATTTGTTTTTCAATTGAATTGTACAGGTTATAGGTCACATTAAAGGTGGGAAAAGTTTTGAAATGATTTATTGTGGTCTAATTTTTTATCTCAAAAACCTGGCATTTTAATAGGGGTATGTACACTTTTTATATCCACTGTAAATTAGTGAGCTTGTTTATAATGCCTGATTTGGGTATTGTATCAAAAGCTTTGGCTAGGTCGAGGTAAGCTGTGTACGCAGTCTTGCCTTCATCTAATCTTTGATGACCCCTTTCAAAAAAGTCCAGCAGATTTAATAGGCATGACCTTTCTTTAACAGAGCTGAACTGAACTGAAAAATGCCAGATTTGTGTGATATAAAAAAATGAGACCACAATAAATCATTTCAAAACATTTCCCACCTTTAATGTGACCTATAACCTGTACAATTCAATTGAAAAATAACTATAAAAAATAAAGTACAATAAGCTGGTATGCACACCCTTAATCTAATACTTTGAAGCACCTTTTGATTTATTTACAACATTCAGTCTTCTTGGGTACATACCTGCCATCAGTTAGAGACTCTGATTAACCCCAAATAAAGTTCAGCTGTCTTAGTAGGATTTTCCTGACATTTACTGAGTTGCCTGCTACAGCAAAAGCCATGGTTCGCAGAGAGCTTACAAACCATCAAAGGGATCTCATTATTGAAGGGTATCAGTCAGGAGAAGGGTACAAAAACATTTCCACAGCATTAGATATACCCTGGAACATAGTGAAGACAGTCATCAGAAAGTGGAGAAAATATGGGACAACAGTGATGTTGCAAATAACTGGACATCCCTCCAAAACTGATGAAAAGACAAGACGAAAACTGGTCAGGTAGGCTGCCAAGAGACCTACAGCAAAACTGAAGGAGCTGCAAGAATTTCTGTCAAGTAATGGTTGTGTACTACATGTGACAACAACTCCAGTAATCTCCATATGTTTGGACTATGGGGTAGGGTTGCAAGATGGAAACCTTTTCTTACACAGAAAAACATCCAGACTCGGCTAAACTATGCAAAACTGTGTACAAAGTCTCCCAAAAGCATGTGGGAAATAGTATTCTGGTCTGATGAGACCAAGCTTGAACTTCTTGGCCACAATTCCAAAAGGTACATTTGGCGCAAAAACAACACTTCGCATCACCAAAAGAACACCACCCCCACGGTGAAGCATGGTGGTGGCAGTATCATGCTTTGGGATTGCTTTTCTTCAGCTGGAACTGGGGCTTTTGTCAAGGTGGAGGGAATTATGAACAGTTCCAAATACCAGTCACTTTTGGCCCAAAACGTTCAGGCATCTGCTAGAAAGTTGAAGAGGAATTTCACCTTTCAGCACGACAATGACCCCACGCATACATCCACATCAACAAAAGAATGGCTTCATCAGAAGAAAATCAAAGGTTTGGAATGGCCCAGCCAGAGCCCAGACCTAAATCCAATAGAAAATCTGTGGAGTGACCTGAAGATGGCTGTGCACAAGAGATGCCCTTGCAATCTGACAGATTTGGAGCACTTTTGCAAGGAAGTGTGGGCAAATATTGCAAAGTCAAGACGTGCCATGCTGATAGACTCCTACCCAGGAAGACTGAACTGTACACACTTATCCAACCAGCTTATTGTACGTTTTTTTATTTTTTATATTTTTTCCTCTAACAGATTTGTTTGTTTTTCAATTGAATTGTACAGGTTATAGGTCATATTAAAGGTGGGAAATGTTTTGAAATTATTTATTGTAGTCCCATTTTTTTTATATCACTAAAAACCTGGTATTTTAACAGGGGTGTGTACACTTTTTATATCCACTGTAGATATAACCTGTTATCAGCCACTGTATAACCAACTGGTTCACTGATGGGATGGAGGAGACCAAAATAGGTGAGGCCACCTCCGCCAAGAGGCCAGTCAATAGCGGAGTCCCCAGGGCTCGGTACTGGTTCCTGCTCCTTTTTGGTATTATTTCTGTGAAATGGAAGCAAATGCTGAAGTTTTATGGCTGACTAAGTTTGCAGATGCGTGCAGGCTGGGGGTTATTATTGACTCCCCTGCAGACACTAGCATTCTTCAAAAAGGCCTATCTCTGACTTAACAAATGGTGCCAAAGCCATGGTCTTAAACTCGGTGCTAAGAAATGTATAATTGTACTCTTTGAGAAGTCAACCATCCTGGCTAATTGCCATGTAGATAATACGCCCCTAGGAGTTAACCCAGTGGTCGGGGATTTGGGTACGCATGTCGACAGTAGCCATAACTTTAACCACCACATGACCACAGTAATAAGGAAATAAGTAAGGGCATAGCATCTATATCCAAAGAGATAAAACGAAATAAAAGAAGCAAATCCCACACAGCGGATGTCTTTATTTAAAATAACAAAGTTAAAAAGAGGATAAGCGCTTTCGGCTGAGCCTTCTTCAGATCCATAAATCACGTCTCTCATTAAGAGCATTTAAAGAAGGTGTAAGCAGTCATATTCCATTGTTGAGCCAACGCCCTCTCAACACCTGCTTTAAAGGTAGCATCTGATGTTGTAAATCTTTTATTCATTCCTTACTGATAGGACTTCGGTTCCATCCTCTGAACCGATATGGCCGTTTCCAAGCTCGCACCAGCCAAAAACTCTCAGCTAAGACCTACCCATAAGGCCCCTCTCATAGTCTCTTCAGATCTTGTTTGCTGCATTCCTCATCAGACGTGCCAAGCCTTCTCTCTCGAAGCAAAGTGTAAAATTTGTGTATTTTTGTGTAGTTTCTTTCAAAACTTAACCTTTTTTAGTCAGTCTCGCTAATTCCTCCTCTCACCTGTAAACCTGTTCTTCCTACCCTCTACCTTTGATAGTTACCCTCGGAGCTGTGTTTGGGCTGTCGGCACCTGTTTTTCGCTGGCACCGTCTATGTCCATGTCTCCACCGGCAGCTACCAGTCCTCTTGGAGCTCCTCATCTGGAGATAGGCTCCTCAGGGCAGGGTGTGACCTCGGTACTGAGCTTGCCCTTCTCGGTTCTGGGCTTCCATCTCTCCTCCGGCAAGCCTGGTTTCCAGGTGATGGAGAGGGTCCTTGCCTCCACAGACTTGCAGTCAGCACCAATAGCATCAACACCAGAAATCACCCCCCCCCCCAGCATGCAGTGTCCCAACCCCCTACTCTAGGATCACGGCCACGGGAGCCGCAAGACCTTCCCTTGAAGAGAACTTTCTCCAGAGTTCTACTCAGAAGATCCCACTGGGGAGCCACCATGGAAAAAACAGTGCAAGAGGAAGCACCTTGATTCCCTGAGGAATCTGTCACCGAGGACACCGATTGCGATGAGGGAGAAGGGTCCCCACAGTCTCCCCCAGAAGACGTCTCATTTGGAGACTTTCCTGAAATCCTCAAGCAGAGGGGAGACCCTTTTTCAGAGGAATCTGTGTTCTTGCAGGCCTTCCGTGCCTGGCCATCAACTTCCTGGGTGACCCCACCTGCAAATGAGCTTGTAAAGCTGATCGTGTAGCATGCCTGGAAGGCCCCGGACAAACTTTTATACGTCCCCGAAGACCAGCCCAATTGGTCCAAGCAGTTGGTAGTTTATTCCATGGTCATGGCGGCGACCACCAAGAGGGAACTGGCAGAAGATAGTTCCACTGTTCATCCCTCGAACAGGGAGTCTTGGGCCATGGACAAACTGAGGAAGCGGACCTACGCTTCAGCAACCTTTGCCATTCGGTCGCTGAACTATCTAGCACACTTCACTCACTTCCAGAGAGACCTAATTTCTGAAATGTCTACCTGTTTGGCAGGGGTACTGCTTGATGAGTTGCGTGACACTGTCGCCTCACAGCTAGCTACCCTGGAATCTATCTCGAACTCCTCAATGCGATTGATATCTCACACCACCGAGGGGGCAGCTCGAGCATCTGCATCAGGCAACGTCATGAGAATGCATGCTTGGATGCATTTGTGTGATTCTGCAGGCCCCTTTAAATCTTCCTTCGTCAACGTGCCTGTCAATGAATCTTCACTCTTTTTGGTCCCAAAGTACGAGACCCACTATCACAAAGTGAGAAAGACATAGGTTCATAGGTTCATACTAGGCTATCTGCCCTAGGGCATTTATAAGCCTAGCCAGAGTGTTTTTGGCTTTCGCCACCCATTTTAAATTAATTTTGCTATGCCCTTTTTCGAGGCAAGTATACTGTGCCTCTGTCTAACAGTGACACAGAAGTGATACCTGGGGTAAACCTATGATCTCCCATCCACTCATCAAGATTCCTCTTGAAGAGAGTCAATGAGGGACTCTGCCTAACCTGGACTGGGATTTTATTCCAGAGTGAAGGGAGCCTCTGGGTTATGAATCTGTCCCTCCAGCATGTCCTATTTATTTCAGTGCTGAGGTTCAAGTCTCTCAAGCGCGTAGCATTAATTCCGGGTTGGACATGGCTTTATACGTCAGGCACAGATCGCCTCTGAGCAGGTGGTATGCCACTGAGTAGAGCTGGAGTTTCTTTAACTGGGCAGCATATGGCATCTGTTTGAGCCCTTTGATCCTCTTGGCGAGGTACTTCTGGGGTCTTTCCAGTTGCTGCAGGTGTGTGGTAAGGTACATCCCAAAAGGGGCATTGTACTCAATTATGGGCCTGATGAGGGATGAGTAAAGAGGCACGATGACTTCCCCTGATCTAGATGTGAATCCCTTCATGATTAGGTGGGCTATATAAAATGTTTTTCTAACCACTTTGGCCACGTGATTGTCAAATGAGAGATTGCTATCAACTTGGGTCCCCAGGTCCCTAATTACTTCTGTACTTAATGAATTACCACCGATGTGGTAATTTGTGGGCCCTTTGTTTTTGCCAAAGGGGATGACTATACACTTTTTGGCGTTTAGTTTGAGGCCATGGCTCTGGCACCAGTTGTCTGTTTCTATGAGGCCCTTTTGGAGGATGCTTGTGTCGGCTGTAGATTCGATTATGGCACCCAGTTTGCAGTCACCTGCGAACTTGATCAGCCACAGTCCTTCCATGTTCGCCTGTACATCCGAGAAATGTATACCAAACAAGAGAGACCCAGGACTGAGCCTTGTGGGACGCCACTTGTAACTGGTTTGGAGTCTGACATGGCTCCAGCAATTCTAACCATGTGGGGGGCTCTGCCTAACATGAACTGGGATTCTGTTCCAGAGTATGGGAAGCTTTTGAGTTATGAATCTGTCCCTCCAGCATGTCCTATTCATATTTGTGCTGAGGTTTAAATCTTTAGCTCTCGTGGTTCTGATGGAGTTATATTTTTTGAGGTGGAGCATGTCCATCAATTCCTGATTGGACATGGCCTTGTACGTCAGGCACAGATCACCTCTGAGTAGGCGGTATGCTACTGCATAGAGCTGGAGTTTCTTTAGTCTAGCAGCATATGGCATATGTTGGAGATCCTTGGTCCTCTTGGTGAGGTACTTTTGGGGTCTCTCCAGCTGTTGCAAGTGCCGGGTGAGGTACATACCAAATGGGGCACTGTACTCAATCATGGGCCTGATAAGGAAGGAGTATAGGGGTACTATGACCTCCTTTGATCTGGATGTGAATCCCTTCATGATAAGGTGGGCAAGGTAGAAAGTCTTTCTAACCACTTTGGCAACGTGGGTGTCAAATGAGAGGTCACTATCGACTTGGGTCCCCAGGTCTCTGATTACTTTTTCCGTACTCAGAGGGTTACTGTCTATGTGATAATTTGTGGGCACTTTGTTTTTCCCAAAGGGGGTGACTATACATTTTTTGGCATTTAGTTTAAGGCCATGACTCTGGCACCAGTTGTCAGTTTCAGTGAGGCCTTTCTGTAGGATGTATGTGTCAGCTGGTGTATCGACTATGGCGCCTAGTTTGCAGTCATTTGCGAACTTTGTCAGCCACAACCCTCCCATGTTTGCTTTCACATCTGAGAAATAAATGCCGAACAAGAGGGGTCCCAGGACAGAGCCCTGTGGGACACCACTTGTGACTGGCTTTGAGTCATGGCTCCAGCGATTTTGACTTTGTGGGTTCTATCCTTTAGCCAATTTGCAACCCATCTTGTGACATATGGATTTACATTTAAGCTGTTGAGCTTGTCTATGATGCCTGAGTGGGGTATTGTGTCGAAAGCTTTAGCCAAGTCCAGGTAGGCTGTATGGACTGCCTTGCCCTCGTCAATGGCTCTAGTGACTGTTTCGAAAAAGTCAACCAGGTTCAAAAGGCAGGATCTGCCCTTTACAAAGCCAAACTGGGTGGGATCAAGTGTCTGTAGGTCCCCAATGTCTCTGTTTATGAGTTCCATAATGATTCTTTCCATAGTTTTGCAGACCAGGCTGGTTAAGCTTATGGGGCGGTAGTTACCAGGGTCTGTAGAGGTGCCTCCTTTGTGGAGTGGGACCACTGTTGCTGTACGTCAGTGTTCAGGTACATATCCTGTAGTAAGGCTAAGGTTAAATAGCATTTTTATGTGCGGGTTTAGCTCCTCTTGGAGTTCACGTAGCACGCAACCCGGGATACCGTCAGGTCCCATTGATGCTGTGTTCTTAGCTTTGCTGAGGGCGGTTCTCACCTGGACATCTGAGATGACAGGGAGGTTACATTCAGCTGGGATAAGTATTTCTTCTTTTGGGGGTGAGGGAGGGGAGAAATTTGCACTGAACCTGTCTGCCAGAATGTTGGCAATATCTGTGGGTTCAGTGTATTTTTTGTCATTGTGAACTAACTCTGAGCATATCTGAGGGTTTCCGCCCAGGTTTCTAACATAGCAGAAGAAGGCCTTGTGGTTATCTTTAGTGTCCATAGCGATTTTTCTCTCAAAGTTGGCCTTGGATGTTTTTATGAGAGAACGTAACTTTCTACTAGTGCTGATCAGAGATGCCTTCTCTTTATGGGCTTTTGCTCTGTCATGCAGTAGCTTCCTTCTTTTGTTATACAATTTGTTTATGGCTGGGCTCCACCAGACAGGACGCCTGCCCTTGGTGGAGAGGGTCTTGGTTTTATTTGGGATTGCATGATCCATGCATTCTTGGAGATGTCCGTAGAAAGCATTTGTGAAGGATTCAGCATTGTGGGATGTGGTTTTCACTGGCCCAGTGGGCTTAAAGGATACCATCTCAGTCTTAAGAAGTGTAAAGTCGGCTTTTGAGAAGTTTTTCACTGTAGTCTTTTGTGTTGGGGTGGAGGTGGGATATGTATATCCAGGGTGATTAGTTTGTGGTCAGATCTCACTAGTGAGGGGTATACTTCCGGTGTGGAGCACTTTGTCCCCATGTTTGTGATGATCAGGTCTAGTATATTATCTCCCCTTGTGGGAGAGGTGACTAGCTGTTCCATTGCATTTGAATTTGTGAATTCCAGGAACCTTTGGGCTAGGGTGTTAGGGCTAGAATAATGCACCCAGTCTATGTTAGGGTAGTTGAAGTCTCCCAATATGATGGTGTTTGGTGAGACATTCATATCCTCCAATGTCTTCAGGAAGGCTGAATGGGGTTCCTGAGATTGAGAGGGTGGTCTGTAACATGTTACCAGTTGTATAGCAGTTTTGCTTACTGTTAGTTGCACCTGGATGGTCTCTCATGCTTCATGTGTTGCCACTAACCTGGAGGTGTGGGTGTCCTTGATGAATATGGACACTCCCCCCTCCCTTTTTGGTTTGGCCCGAGTTTTGGGGCCGAAAAGCATGATACGAGGTATAGCCTGGTAGCGCTGGGGTGCTCTCAGGAGCCTTGAACCAGGTTTCAGTTACTGCACAGACATCAATGTTCTCCATACTGAGGAGTGCTTCCAGAGCCTGCATCTTGAGATTTAGACTTCTGGCGTTGAGCAGCATTACCCTTATTTTTTTCCATTTTTGTTTTCTAAGGAGGTGGGTTTGTCTTTTGAGCCTTGCCTAAAAAAGACACTTTGGGGGTGGCAAGAGCCTTAGCCAATATCCGGAAGCCCAGTGGTGACAGATGCAAGTTGTCCCTTGCGAAGCAGCGTGGCTTGTCCAGCATGTCATCCCAAGCACACAGACATTGGATCCCCTAGAATGACACCAGTAATTGAGCCAATTATTAAAGCTGATCATCTTGTCTTTGTATTGTGGCATCATTCTTGGTGAGGGCAAGATGCTGCTCAAGGTCAGGGTCATACCAGCCTGGGCTACATAATCAGAGAGCTCCTCTATGTCTCTTTTCATGTAGTCCAGGGAGGTACGTCTCAGGTCATTCATGCCGGCATGGACAATGACTGAGTCATATTTGTACTTGCTTTGGAGTGACCTGAGTGCGTGTGTTATGTGGCGGATCCTAGCTCCTGATAGGCAGCTCACCGTTACCCTCTCCTTGTTCAGCCTGGTAAGCGGAACGTCAGTGTGTCTGACTATAGAGTCACCTATTACTGGTGTATCAGGCATGGTGTTTGGCCTTAAGGGCTGTGATTGTTTGACACACTGATTTATTGAAGTATGTGTTGCATGTGTTATGTTTTGAGGTGGTGGATTTTTGGGTGTCTGCTTTGGGAGCCTCTGTTGTTTTGGTAAGTTTTTTGTTAGAGCCTCCGAGTATGTCTTTGTGTTATTATGTGTTTGGTTTGCAGTTGTGGTAGGTCTATGTGGGACTGGGTTTGCTGTGTGTGTGGTTACCTTCTCCTCCTGTCTGGTCTTGCCAGTCCTGAGTTGAGAGAGTTCAGCCTCCAGTTTGGCTATATTTCTGTGTGCTTTCTATCTCAAAAACAAAAAAAAAATCCTTGTTTTCCTGCCTCTCCTCGACTAGTTTAGATCAGTTTACAGGCTTTGCTGTATTCTGGGCTGTGGTGTAGTTCCCGTGTTGTCCATTGCCTTACTTGGATAGAAGGAAGTTTCTTTGCTCACCAGTGGGAGTGGGGAGCCTTGAGCAGCCTATCTGTCCCTGAAGGAGTGACCTCAGCACAAGAGCTTGTAGTTCCTTTGAAGTTCCCTGCTTAAAATCTGTGTTTGCGTGGCTTTGCGCGATTGTGCGCATAGCACAGCGCCAGTTAAACTTTTTCTGGCTCCGCCAAGTCTGCTCTTCAAATTTTCCCTTAAGAAAGCTCTACTCTTATAATAATCAGTCTGCTCGCTTTATTATAAGCCTAGCACTTGTTCTCAAAACCTCTCTTCTAAGTAAGCGCACTCAAACTAAAGTAAGCACTACATCCACCTACCACCCCTGTGAGTACCCACTTCCCTTAAAGGCACAGCACTCCCTTATAATATTCTAGCATGTCGAGTGGTAGATTACTAGCATCCTCTCCGGTTCAGCTGGTTAATCTGGGAATCTTGAGACAATGCTAGTGACACAGGGGTTTATATTTAAGTGGGTGAGCTTATCTATAATGCCCGAGTGGGGTATTGTATCGAAGGCTTTTGCGAGGTCCAGGTAGGCTGTGTGGACCACCTTCCCCTCGTCAATGGCCTTGGTGACTGTTTCAAAGAAATCGACCAGGTTTAAGAGGCAGGATCTGCCCTTAACAAAGCCGAACTGGGTAGGATCCAGTGTCTGTAGGTCCCCAGTATCTTTATTTATGAGGTCCATGATGATCCTTTCCATAGCTTTGCAGACAAAGCTAGTCAGGCTTATGGGGCGATAGTTTCCAGGATCCGTTGAGGCACCACCTTTGTGGAGAGGGACCACTGTTGCTGTACGCCACTCTTTGGGTACATATCCTGTAGTAAGGCTGAGATTGAACAGTAGATTTATGTTTGGGTTTAGCTCTTCTTGGAGTTCATGTAGGACGCAGCCCGGGACCCCGTCTGGTCCCATTGATGCTGTGTTTTTTGCTTAGGAGAGGACGGCTCTTAGCTGAGCATCTGAGATGTCAGGGGGGCAGCACTCTGCTGGGATAGATATTTGCCCTTTTGGTGGGGAGGGGGGGGCGTTTGTACTGAACCTGTCAGCTAGGATGTTGGCAATGTCTGTAGGTTCGGTGTATTTTTTGTCATTTTGGACTAATTCTGAGCATATCTGGGAATTCCCACCCAGGTTCCTAACATAACTAAAGAAAGCCTTGTGATTATCCTTAGTGTCTTGTGCAATTTTTCTCTCGAAGCTTTTATGAGTGCCCGTAGTTTTTTGATAATACTGATCAGAGATGCCTTCCCTTTTTGGGGTTTTGCTCTATCATGTAGTAGCTTCCTCCTTCTATTATATAGTTTGTTTATGGCTGGGGTCCACCAGACAGGTCGCCTGCCTGTGGAGGATTGGGTTTTGGTTTTATTTGGGATTGCATGATCCATGCATTCCTGAAGGTGTTCATAGAATGCGTTTATAAAGGATTCTGCAGTCTGGGACGTATTTTCCACAGGCCCGGGGGCTTTGAAGGATTCCACCTCGGTTTTGAGGAGTGTAAAATTTGCTTTAGAGAAGTTTTTCACTGTGGTTTTCTGGGCAGGGGGTGGGGTCGGGATGTGAATATCCAGTGAGATTAGTTTATGGTCTGATCTTACCAGTGAGGGATACACTTCTGGTCTGGAGCATAGAGTCCCCATGTTGGCGATGATTGGTCCAGTATGTTTTCCCCTCTTGTGGGAGTGGTAACAAGTTGTTCCATAGCATTTGAGTTTATAAATTCTAGGAACCTTTGGGCTAGGGTGTTGGAGCTAGAGTAATGCTCCCAGTCTAGGTTTGGGTAGTTGAAGTCGCCCAATATAATGGTGTTTGGAGAGACCTTCATATTTTCCAGTGTTCTCAGGAAGGCCGAGTGGGGTTCCTGGGTTTGGGAGGGTGGTCTGTAGCAGGCTATAAACTGGAAGGCAGTTTTACCCACTGTTAGTTGCACATGGATAGTCTCTGATGCTTCGTGCTGTGCCACCAACCCAGAGGTGTGGGTATCTTTGACGAATATTGATACTCCCTCTCCTTTTGTGGTTCGGTCCAAGTTTTGGGGCCGAAAAGCATGGTATGAGGTATAACTTGGTAGTGCTGGGGTGCTCTCGGGAGCCTTGAGCCAGGTTTCTGTTACTGCACAGATATCGATGTTCTCCATGCTAAGGAAAGTTTAGAGTGCGTGCATCTTGAGGTTTAGACTTCTGGCGTTGAGTAGCATTACTCTTAGTTTCTTATCCCTTGTTATACCTATGGAGGTGGGTTTGTCTTTTGAGCCTTGCCTAAAAAAGGCACTATGGGAGTAGCAAGAGCCTTTGCCAATATCCGAAAGCCCAGGGGTGACAGGTGCAAGCCGTCCCTAGTGAAGCATCGTGGCTTGTCGAGCATGTCATCCCAGGCTGACAGGCATTGGATCCCCTTTGAATGACACCAATACTTAAGCCAGTTGTTGAAATTGATCATCTTGTCTTCATATTGTGGCATCATTATTGGTGAGGGTAAGATGCTACTCAAGGTCAGGGTCATACCGGCCTGGGCTACATGCTCAGAGGGCTCCTCTATGTCTCTTTTCATGTAGTCCAGGGAGGTATGTCTCAGGTCATTCACACCAGCATGGACAATGACTGAGTCATATTTGTACTTGCCTTGGAGTGACCTGAGTGCTTGTGTTATGTGGTGGATCCTACCACCCGACAGGCAGCTCACCATGACCTTCTCCTTGTTTTGCCTGGTGAGCAGGACGTCAGTGTGCCTGACGATAGAGTCACCTATTACAAGTGTATCAGGTGTGTTGTTTAGCCTTAAGGGCTGTGACTGTTTGGCACACTGGCTTTGTGAGCTATGTGTTGCACGTGTTTTGTTTTGGGGTAGCGGTTGCTTGGGTGTCTGCTTTGGAGGTCTCTGCTGCTTAGGCAGATTTTTATTTAGATCCTCCGAGTATGTTTTTGTGTGTTTGTGTTTGGTTTGCTGTCGTGGTAGGTCTATGTGAGACTGGAATTGTAGTGAGTGTGGTTTACTTCTCCTCCTGACTGGTTACGCCAATACTGAGTTGAGCGAGCTTAGCCTCCAGTTTGGCTATATGGTTGCATCTCTCACATGTGTTGGAATTTGTTGGGAGGAGGAGAGGGTTGTCTGTTTACATGAGGCAGTTGTAACATTGCCTCAAGATTCCTAGATTCACCAGCTGGACCGGAGAGGAGATTGACAACTGACCTTTGGACATGCTAGAATAGTATTGGGAATTCCTTTATAATTGAAAAAAAAGGGGCCAGTGGGGAACAAGGTACTCAAGGGGAGTTTGTGAGGGTGTAGTGCTTTTAATTTTTTAGTGCTGACTTACATAATTGCTTTAGTGAGCAAGTGCCAGGTAACTTAAATGCAATGTGTTACAGGTAACTTAAATGCAAAAACGACAAACAGTAACTTTCTTTCAAGTGAAACAAGGAAATAAGTACAGTAAGCAATGCAGATATCACTAGGGATCCACAGAAGTGCTGAAACGCCGCATTTTAGGTGGAATTAGCATTTCAGGGAAATAAGCAAACAAACAACAAGCATACAAACAAAGCTAGATTCATTATTCAGGCCTGGATCTAGTCTATGCTACAGCAAACAAGGTGTACCAATTTCAGTAAGAAACAGTTCAAATATGCAGGCACTATAAGCCTTTAACCAGAAATTCCCAGCTCAGAAGGGCAGAGTCCAGCCTCTCCTCCCACAAGAGTGCAGACCATGAACCTTCTTAATGTAAAATAACTGGCCTTGACAACAAATGACAGCAAGACCTTGTCTGCTGTGGGCATACATTTTTCCAACCCCCCCCCCCCAGAGATCCTATTGCAGGAACCAGAGGGGAGGGAAATTGTGGTTCAAAGTCCCAAGGATCTTTTCGAGACACTTGTGGTGAGCAGAGGGGGCAACTCATCTGGAAGATGCCCCTTTCAGGGCAGAGGGGGTCCGTGTAACCAGGGTGCTAGAGATTCCTTCTCTGGCCGACCCTACCAGTGCTCCTGAGCAGCGGCCCGATTGCTTTCCTCTGGAAACAAGTCTGGGTCGTTTTTCTCTGCACCTACCAGCTTGGCAACGTATTACTACCGATGTATGGGTGCACAGAATAATATCCAGTGGCTACCATATCCCGTTCAGTCTTACTCCCAGACCTGTCAAACGATTCCCCGTTGTTCCACTCAATCAGAGGGAGGTAGCAGCCTTAGAAAAGTTGCTAAGAAAAAGTCATCCAGCCAGTCCCACCAGACCAGAGAGGATCCGGGTTTTACTCGAGGTTCTTTTTACTGCCAAAAAAGACAGGGGACTGGAGACCAATCCTGGATCTCAGCCTATTGAACAAATTTATAAAACCTCAAAAATTCCGGATGATCATGGTACAGTCCATCCTCCCTTTTCTAGAGAAGGTCAGTTGGATGTGCTCTATAGATCTCCAGTACGTGTATTACCACATAAAGATGGACCAACGCTCCTGGAGATTTCTCTGCTTCCGGCTGGGAGCCAATCACTACCAGTTCAGGGTACTGCCATTCTGTCTCTCGACAGCCCCCCCCAAAGTGTTCACGAAATGTATGGCAGTTGTAGTAGCTCATCTTCGACTACAAGGATTCCAGTTGTTTCCAAATCTAGACGATTGGCCGCCACGAACAGGAATCTTCTCATCCACAGCCTCTCTTACACTCAAAGCCTTGCTCTTCACTTGGGGATTTTGATCAACAAGGACCAATCTCAATTGTCCCCAACAAAAACACTGGAATTTATTGGAGCGATCTTCGACACAACATCCTGTCAAGCTTCCATCCTCCTCACAGGCTTTCAAAAATAGGAAATCAGATCCAAGTCCTCCTTCCACAGACATTTGTACCAGCATGCCTTGTACTACAACTATGAGGCTCTATGGCAGCAACCATTATCCTAGTACCACTGGCGAGGTTGCACATGAGAGCATTACAATGGCTCCTTTCATCACAGTGGTCGATCTTAACCCATCCACTCGACCACATGATACGCCTTACAAACCTTTGCAAGAAAGAAATGTTATGGTGGATGAAGCCAGAATCAAATCTTTGGTGTCGACCGTTCTGTCTCCCCCAGCCCAGGGCCACGGTGACCACGAACGCTTCCCTGTTAGGTTGGAGGGGGGGCATTTCCAGGGAAAGTCGGTCCAAGGCACCTGGTCCCCCATGGAGGCCAATTTGCACATAAATGTCCTGGAATTGAGGGCAGTTCTCTTATTGTTGCGCATTCCATACATCCCTCCCTTCTGGGACCATTGCAATTCAATCGGACAACATGTCAGTCATCTGGTATATAAACAAATAAGGTGGAACCAGGTCTTACCCCCTGTGTTGGGAAGCCATAAGGATTTGGCACTGGGCGATAGCTTCCAATCGCTTTCTTATAGCAATGCACATTCCCAGGAGTTCCAACTTTATTGTGGACAATCTGAGCAGGAGCATCCTGATGCCTCATGAGTGGTCCCCTGATCCTGTAATAGTGGATCGGATCTCCTGCCATTGGGGCAGGCCTTGCTGCGATCTGTTTGCTTCCCCTCTAAACAAATGCAGAAGCTACTTTGCCCTGATCCCCCCTCGGGGGGGAATCACAGAGGGATGCTCTAATGCACGATTGGCCCCCAGGTCTACTGTATGCCTTTTCCCTCATCCCAAAATTCCTCCAGAAAGCTCAGGTTGAGAAGCAGAGTGATCCGCATTGCCCCTTATTGGCCCTGTCCAGTCTAGTTTCCTTTCCTATGGCCTCATCTGATTTGCAACCCGTGGATCCTGGATCAATCCCAAGGTCTGCTATCTCACCCTCAGGGACTGATTCATCCCAGTCTCCACAGCCTCAAGCTCACAGCTTAGTTCTTCCACTTCGATGATTGCCAGGCTGCCTGATAATTCATCTCCTGTCCGTGAGATTCTTCTGGCTTCACACAAACCTTCCACCAGGAACATGTATTCTGGTAAGAGGGCTAGATTCTCTACATGGGCCAAAGATCAGGACATAGACCCTTTCTGTATGCCTATTCAGAAGACCCTACAGTACCCGACTACTCTTCTACATGCAGGAGCGTCAGCATAGACAATTACTGTACATTTAGCAGCTATCGCAAATTTTCATAATGGATTCGATAATTCTGTTATGTCTCACCGTCTGTGCAAAACTTTCTTGAAAGGAGTATTACATGTAAAACCTCCTGTCAAGCCCCCCCATAGAACCTTGGGACTTGACTTTGGTACTTCAGTCGTTAACAAGCCCTCCTTTCGAACCTTCTAATTCATGATATAACATTTTTATCTTGAAAGACTGTACTTCTAGTAGCACTTACCTCAGCGAGAAGAGTATCTGAGTTGCAGGCCTGAGTGTCAAGAGACCTTACTTGCATTTCCCCAGGGATAGAGTGCCCCTACATACTGACCCATCCTTTTTGCCCAAGGTAATTTCTGGATTTTCAATTAACCAATCTATTGACCTGCCGGTTTTCTTCCCTCAGCATTAAAAAAGAGGGGAGTATATTTTGCATACCCTTGATGTTCATAGGCAGCTTTGTTTTTATTTGGACAGAACTAAATCTTTCAGGAAAATGGTGGCCTTTGCGGGACCCAGATTGGGTAAACCTGTCTCCAGAGTGACTCTATCCTCCTGGTTTAGAAACATCATTACCTTTATCAACCATCAGAATAAACTGTCTTTACCTTCTAGAGTAAAGGCTCATTGCACTAGATCAATGGCTACTTCTGTGGCTTTTCATTCCAGAGCCTCTGTGGATGATATCTGCACAGCAGCCACTCTGGCAAGACCTCATACCTTTATCACTCATTACAAATTGGATTTGGTCTCCAGGGGATGAGCATCTTTTGGTTCTATGGTGCTCAGGAATGTCCTTCCTTAGGGCCACCCAGGACCCAAGTTGCTGGGGGCTTGGTCCTATCAGTAAGGAATGAATAAAGATTTACAACATCAGATAAAGAAGTTATGTCTTACCATAATATTCCATCTGTGTTGTAGATCTTTATTCATTCATTACTTCCCGCCCTCCTTCCCCTTGCTTGGACTCCTGGTGGATTTTAGGATCTCCTGGTTAAGGTATTTGCTCAGACAGAGCCTCCTACTGTCTCTTTTTTATTATCTCTGTAATATAGGGGCGGGCAAACTTGATCTGAAGAGATTATGAGAGGGGCATTATGGGTAGGTCTTAGCTGAGAGTTTTTGGCTGGTGCAAGCTTGGAAAAATGGCCATGTCTGTTCCGAGGACAGAACCGAAGTCCTATCAGTAATGAATGAATAAATATCTACAACACAGATGGAATGTTATGGTAAGACATAACTTCTTTTTTTTGTTTAAAAAAACAGGGTAATGGTCAGCTCTTAAGTCTGCTATCCGTTTAGTTTCTTGCAACTCTGTAACATCTTTAAGATTTTTTTTTCCTCTGGTTCTTGTAAACAATTTCCAAAACCATAAAATAAAAACTGTGAGCTGGAAACTGAATTACATGCTTGGATGGGAGATAGTAGGTTTACCCCGGCTATCACTTCTGTGTCACTGTTAGACAGAGGCACAGTATACTAACCTCGAAAAAGGGCATAGCAAAATTAATTTAAAATGGGTGGTGAAAGCCAAACACACTCTGGCTAGGCTTATAAATGCCCTAGGGCAGATAGCCTAGTATGAACCTATGATAATGCATTAGTAATAACGCTATTTTTAATTTCTCTTAAACGTGCTAAAATTCTAATTCTAAAATGGCAGTTCATCTTCCCAACATAGAAACTAGGGCATTTTCTACACACTGCAATGTATACTACATTCTTTGTACTGCAATCAGCAAACCCTTTTAATTTGTACACCTTATTTGTATCCGGATGTTAAAAAGTATTATGAATGCTAATATATGGACAAGCTTTACATCTGCCACGTCTAAATGTTCCTTGTCTTCTGGTTAAATATTCTCTTGCATTGAAATTATCTCTGCATATAAGTTGTTTCAAATTAGGTTTATTCTTGAAACAAAATTGTGGATTGTCACCTACTATATGTCTGATAGACTCATCTGCTGTCAATATTTTCCAATTACTCGTGTTTATATCACAAACCTGTCTTATATCCTGACTATATGTAAGCAAGCACCTTATCCCATTTGATGTTGTCCTATTTGAACCTACTTTAGTTTAATCTTCCATAATATTTCTGTGGAAGTACAGTTTCCTTTTTTTTTCTGTCCTCAGTTGCTTAACATACAGTTCTGCTTTGTTAATCTCTGTTGATTTATAACCCCTCTCATAGATAAGGTTTCTTGTTCTCACAGTCTTCGTTCATAAATAGTATTGTTTGTGTTCAACCTTGACTTATGAAGAAACTGGCTTTTTATGACCTGTCGGGAAAATATGTCTGGGATGCACACTAGAGTAATTGGAAAATATGAGTCTATTGAACTTATAATAGGTGACGATCCACAATTTTGTTTTAAGAACAAACCTAATTTGAAACAACTTGTATGCAGAGATAACTTCACTGCAAAAGAAGTTTTAACCAGAAGACAAGGAGCATTTAGATGTGGCAGATGTAAAGCTTGCCCATATATTAGCATTCATAATCATTTTCAACATCCAGATACAAATAAGGTGTACAAATTAAAAGGGTTTGCTGATTGCAGTACAAAGAATGTAGTATACATGGCAGTGTGTAGAGAATGCCCTAGTTTCTATGTTGGGAAGACGAACTGTCATTTTAAAATTAGAATTTTAGCACATTTAAGAGACATTAAAAATAGAGTTAATACTAATGCATTATCGAAGCATGTAATCCAGTTTCCAGCTCAGTTTTTATTTTATGGTTTTGGAAATTGTTTGAGAACCCGGGGAAGGGAAATCCTAGGTCTGCTATCCATTTAGTTTCTTGCAACTTTGTAAGATCTTTAAGAGCTGACTGTAACCCTGGTTTAAACAGAATGTTACCTTTTAAAGCCAGTGTTAAGAGGGTGGCAGCTCAAGAAAGGAATCTGATTGGTTACACCTTCTTTAAATGCTCTTAATGAGAGATGTGATTTATGGATCCGAAGTGGGTTCAGCCGAAAGCGCTTATCCTGCTTTTAACTTTATTTTAAATAAAGACAGCTGGTGTGTGGGATTTGCTTCTTTTATTTCATTTTTGCCTTGGAGTTTATTGAAGCTACCCTCATCTGTTCTGACTTGATTTTGTGTTAATGTTCAAAGAGATCGTTATCCCACTGTACTCTGTCCTTATCAGACTAATCATAATGTACAGTGCTCCCTTTGGTATGTACCTGACTAGGCATATGCAGCAACTGTAGTGATCTCAGACGTTCCTTATGAAAAAGAATACAAGGCATAACAAACTTCCCTTATATGCAGAGTGCCTTAAAGCTTTTTCCCTCTATTCATTCTCCTATAGATTGCTGAGGGGTGATTTATGCTTGGCTTACAAGGCATCTGCAAACCCCACACTTGTAAATCTCCTGCAGATTTGTAATTCAAACAGTACCAATAATACAATGTCTAACGGCATGACTTTTGTCTGTGACTTAAACAGAACATGCTGGAGAGACAGGTGTGTCCCCAGAACTGCCCATCCTATGGAATAGGCTTCTCATCCATGTGAATCTGAGTTCATCTATTACCCAGTTTAAGTACAGCCTACACCATTGGTTATGGAATAGGAAGTTTACACTGGGCCTGGTACCCATGTCCCTTTTGGACAGAGGCAGCTAATAAATGCCTGGCCCTCAATGTCCTATTTGGATATAGCGCATCATTATTCTTTTGAGAAAACTTGGGTCGGTGTAGAAAGGCCCTCTTGGTTATTAGCCTAGTAACAATCTATGAATCTATGGAAACAATTTTCTGGACATAGTATGGATAAACTATAGATTGAAATGTTATAGGATCATAGGAGGTTACTAGGCTAATGGCTCTGGTGCCTTTACAAACCTAGCCAAGAGTTTATCCCCAAAAAAGAAACCTCAGTCAGCACCTGTCACCCCTGTCAATGAGGGGCAAAGGTGAAACCCCTGGAACAAATTTGTGGTTTCCCATCCACACATCAAGGTTGCGCTTGAAGAGGGTCAGCGAGTTACTCTGACGTGTGGGAAGTCTGTTCCAGAGACATGGCAGTCTCTGGGAGACAAACCTCTCTCTCTCTCCAGCAGGTTTTGTTGATGTCTCATATTAGATTTAGGCCTGTCGAGTGGGTAATGCGCGAGGAGTTAGACTTATGGGTATGGAGTATCTGTAGTAGGGCAGGGTCCGATATTGCCTTGTAGGCAAGACACAGTTCACCTCTGAGCAATCTATATGATACCGAGTAAAGTGATAGTGATTTGAGCCTGTCTGCATAGGACAGGTGTTAGAGGCCATGAATTCTCTTTGTGAGATATTTCTGTGGCCTTTCCAGTTGGTGCAGGTATTGGAGAGGTACATACCAGGGCGTTATAATCGATTATGGGTCTAATGAGGGAGGAGCACAGATAGGTAATAACCTCTTTTTTCTGTATGCAATCCCTGTACCTATGAGGTGAACCAAGTAAAAGGCTTTTCTGACCATTGCTGTCACATGATGGCCGAATGTGAGATTGTTGTCAACTTGAGTACCCATGTCTCTCACCCCGGGTTGTGTGCTCAGGGGGTTGCCGTTGATGTGATAATCAGTAGGGGCCATATATTTGCCAAATGGTATGATAATACTTTTTTTTTTTTTTTTTTTTTTTTTTTTTTTGCCTGCATTTTTTTGTAATCTGGAGCTTTTCTCCTCTGATCTCCACTGAAAATGGGCTTCTGGCCTAGTTGGACCAACCCGGTTAACAAATGTCAATAAATAAATAAACTTAAGGCCATGACTTTGACACCAGTTATTTGTAGCTGTGAGACCCTCGTGCAGTATGTTAATGTCATCTGGGGAGTCAATGACAGCACCCAACTTAGTCATCCACAAACGTGGTCAGCCACAGGTCCTTTGTCTTTGTCTGGACCTTTGAAAAGTAGATGCCAAACAGTAGGGGTCCCAGGACAGATCCCTGGGGAACCCCACTAGTGACATGTCTGCTGTCGGAGGTGGTGGCACCTATTTTGAAATTGTGGATCCTACTTGTGAGACAGTTAGCCACCCATCTGACGAGATAAGGATTAATACTGAGTTGTTTTAGCTTTTCGATGATGCCCGAGTGGGGATTGTGTCAAAGGCCTTGCTCAGGTCAAGGTAAGCTGCACGTACTGACTTTCCCTTATCTAGGGCCTTGGTGGCAATCTCAAAGAAGTCAACTAGGGCTCAGTAGGCAAGATCTGCCTCTGACTAATCCAAATTGGGTTGGGTTGAGTATTTGGAGATTGCCTATGTCCTTGTTTATGAGATCCATAATAATACGCTCCATGGTTTTACAGATCAGACTTGTCAAGCTAATGGGGTGTTAGTTTCCTGGGTCAGTAGTGGCACCACCTTTGTGCAAGGGGATGACAGTGGCGGTTCTCCACTCTTCTGGAATTAACCCTGTAATTAGGCTGTGGTTGAATAGGGTGGTCAATGGAAAAGCTAGTTCTTGCTGGAGATGGTGCAGAATACAGCCTGGGATGTTATCAGGTCCCATGGAAGCTGTGTTCTTTGCCTTGGATAGGGCCTTTAACACTTGTCCCACACCTCACATCTCCATAGATCAAGTTTTGGGGATGTCGACTTGGCCTTTGGGAGGCTAACGTAACTGAAAAAGGACTTGTGGTTTCCCTTTGTTGCAGACGCTAGTTTCAACTCATAGTTGGCTTTGGAGTTGTTCACTAGTGATCTAATTTGCTTGTTGAGGCAGAGGAGGGAGATTTTCTAATTTGTGATTTGTTCCTTTTTACCTTTGGACAACAGTTTCTTCCTTTTGTTGTAAAGCCTGTTGCTAGAGGATGTCCACCAGACAGGTTTGTGTTTCTTTGAGGAGCAGGTTTTAGTTCTGTCTGGTATGGCTGAGTCCATGCAGTTGTGCAAGTGTTTGTGTACTGCACTGGTGTATGGTTCAGCATAGTTGTCTGCATCCTCTGAGGGGGGGTGGTGGTGAGAAGCTCCTGATGCCTCCCTTAGGAGGGTGTAGTCAGCAGTTTTTTAAATGTTACACCCAGAGGGCTCCGAATAGATAAATTACCGGCTGCACCCTTTTCAGACGAAGAGTCTGACTTATTAGAAGAGTGGAAACAAACGTCTCTCCAATGTACTTTGGGCTGGCTACGGACGCTGGTTAAGCGTAACAAAAGAACTCATGAAAAACTAAAACAAGAGATTTCTACTCTGCAAAATGAACTCTTGGTTGAAGTAAATTATAGAGTTCAAATGCTTGACATCAATGAAAAAATAAGTAAATTAGAAGCGGATGTAGAGCTTAAAAAACGTGCCAAGCTAGTCCGGGACTTGAAGGACTATGATACCGGCATTATTTTCAGCTGGCAACGTGAACCGGGACGTAACCAATCCAGAGGGAGAAGCTGGACGAGAGGTTTCAAACGAAGAAATGTTCCAGCCTCCTCTTTTTCGTCGGCTGAACACCATGCTGCAGTTAAGAACGTTTCTTTTGCCAGGACTGAGAACACAAGCCGGGTTCAGAATAGAGAAGTTTCTGAGGATGTTAATGAGGCTTCCAATTCCAATTCCGCCAAAAATATGAACTTTCAAAATGATGGTCGGAACAAAGGAAAGAATGGAAGAAATGGCCGTAAGGGTCGTTATAAATGAAGGTTTGACAACAGAAACTGCATGTATGAATATTTCTAATACATTGCAATGCATAAATTTGTCTGATTTGTACCTGGATACTGATATGCTTAGTGTATTAAACAAAGGGAGCAAATTTGTTCCCACTTTCTTTCCGACATATGCCGATATTTATTTAGAAGTTAAGGCTTTTATTCGGAAACTGTTACTCAGAGTGTATTTCAATAAATTTGTAAAAATGAAATCACCAGGTACAGAATATTTTGAACAAAATGAACAAACAGAGTTGGATGAAAGTCTTATGAATGTATCGATATACAATTATGAATATGATGAATGTTTTTTAGAAGAGAATGTTGAAATGTCAGTTAGTTGCCAAATTGAAAATGAATGCAATGCAAACTACAGGACTGGGTATGGCAAATTGGAAATGCCAAAATTTAAGAATGTTAAAAGCAATTTTACTCCAGCTATTGTTGTACCAGCAATAACATTATTTCAAAAGGTGATTTTGAAAGAAATTGAGGCATCATTTAAGGAATTTTGTGGGGAAAAGAAACAATTTAACCTTAATAGGCAGGAATGGCAAGCCTTAAAAAATTTAAAAGATATCCAAGACCAATACATTTTCAAGTGTGCTGATAAAGGGGGAAATTGGGTAATTTTAAGTAAATCAAATTATTGTAATATGGTTTACAAATTGCTCACTAATGCTGAAGAATATAAAAAACTTGAATGTGATCCACTTAAAATTTACAATGAAGGTTTGTTATTTTTATTGGAAAAGGGTGAACGACTGGGTTTTTTCTCACATGGTGATGTTAAGAAAATGTATGTTAAAGATCCCATTGCCCCCATATTATATGCCCTACCAAAAATTCACAAAGACATGGTCGACCCTCCTGGGAGACCTATAGTTTCGGGTATAGGCTCCTATATGGAGAATGTTAACATTTTTTTGGATTCCCAGTTAAAGATGTATTTGGATAAAGTAAGTGCTCACATTAGTAACACTCAAGATTTAATTAAGGTCATTTCCAAGTCAAGTTGGAATTCTGAGTACTATTGGGTGACCATTGACGTGAAGTCACTGTATACAAGCATAGATAAGAGATGGGGACTAGAAGCTATTAATAATATGTTGGGTGAGGGACCCAGAACTAACTTTTTGATTTTATTATTAGAATATTGTTTAACACATAATTATTTTATGTTTAACAAAGAATATTTTCTACAGACCAAGGGAACAGCCATGGGGGCGGCCTTTGCCCCCACATATGCTGTTGTATATATGGATTTTTTTGAAAGAAGTTTTATTTATCCCACTGAATTCTTCAAGAATAGGGTAGTTTTATATAAGCGCTTCATCGACGATTTAATCTTTATTTGTAAAGGGGAAATGTATGAATTTTATGATTTTTTTGAAAGTTTGAGTAATAATGCACATGGACTTTCTTTCTCTTATGAAATTGACAGGAATGAAATTAATTATTTGGATTTGACTTTGTTCATAAGAGATAATGTTATTGAATTTAGACCTTATAGAAAAAGTACTTCAGTTAATATGTTTTTGCATGCCTCTAGCATGCATCCACCCCATTTGTTAAGCGCACTACCCTTTGGAGAATTTAAAAGAATTCATTCTCACACTAGTATAAAGAAAGACGTTGATGATGAATTAAATGAAGTCTTTTTGAGATTAAGGGACAGAGGATATGATACAAAACACTTAAAAAACACAATGGTAAAGGTTAAAAACAATAGGAATGACAAAGATATCATGAAATTTGAACATGGTACCTGCAGACCTTCATTAAAAGAGAAGAATGTGGAGGACTTATTTTTTGTTACTAAGTATACCACCTTCTCCAATAGATTAGTTGGTATAGTTAGAAGGTTTTGGTATCTGGTGAGTGAGGATGAAAGTATAGGTGAATTGTTTCCCCATCATGTTATTTTTTCTTTCAAAAAAGGAAAAAATTTGAAGAATATTTTGAATAACAACTGTTGTAATGTAAGAGTTACACAGTTGACCAATATAGGTACATTCAAGTGCAATTCTTGCAGTCTTTGTGATAGGGTTGTCAATATTAATTCCATTAATGATATCATTCATACCCCTAGATATCATTTTAATTGTAAATCCATTGGGGTAGTATATGCCTTGACCTGTAGTTGCGCTAATATTTGGTACATTGGCCAGACCAAGAGGATGGTCAGAGTTAGAATTTTAGAACATCTGAGAGACATTCGGAATTCTAATTTACTCAGTCCAGTAGCCAAACATTTCGTGGATATTCATAATGGCAATAGTGATAGTCTAAGATATGGAGTTTTGGGGAGACCATTTGTTTGTAATGGTGATAACATCACCAATAAACTTTTAGAATTAGAGACAAAAATGATTCTTAAGTTCAATACCTTAAGGCCACACGGTTTAAATTTAGAATTGGGGACATGATGGATTTAGGAGACATAAAATAAGTAAGAATAAAATAAAAAAACATATTAAAATTAATTTAGGTCTAAAAATAAAGTGAAGAAAGGCATTGGCTGTTTGGTGTGTTGCTGCTATTATTTTCGCTGTTGCTGTGTTTTTGTCCACCAGACAGGTTTGTGTTTCTTTGAGGAGCAGGTTTTAGTTCTGTCTGGTATGGCTGAGTCCATGCAGTTGTGCAAGTGTTTGTGTACTGCACTGGTGTATGGTTCAGCATAGTTGTCTGCATCCTCTGAGGGGGGGTGGTGGTGAGAAGCTCCTGATGCCTCCCTTAGGAGGGTGTAGTCAGCAGTTTTTTAGCCTGGTTATGGCTGGGGAGGGGTTGGGTGGGATAGAAACTTAGAATGAGACAGACTATCTGATCTCACCAGGGAAGAACATACTATGGAAGTGGTGCAGAGGTCACCCATGTTTGTGAGAATCAAGTCCAGTATGTTATCTCCCATTGTGGGGGGTGAGACCAGCTGGTCTAGTGCATTAGAGATGATGAAGTCAAGGAATCACTGGGTGAGTGCATTAGTGCAGGAATAGTTCATCCAGTCTATGGTGGGATAGATGAAGTCACCAAGGATCAGGGTGTTTAGGGGGTACCTTGATGGGAGTCAGGTAGGTCCAGGTAGGAGGAGTGGGTGTCCTGAGACATGGGGGGGGGTCTGTAGCTGGCTATAACTTGGATGGGTGTCTTGCCAATTGTCAGTTGCACCCGGAGTAATTCCAGTGCATCATGCTGGTAAACCAGTCTGGTGGTGTGCCATAAATGAATCCAGATCAAGTTATGAACTAAATTTAGCTACCAATTTTAATTGATAATAATAAAGGTTTATTCAGACGTGCATAAATCTGGGCTTGAAACATCTGGGATATTAAAAGATGGGTTGTTATATTATAGAGCCTGCATACTTGGTGAAACTGTTTGCAGATGGTCTGTTTAATAATGTGCAGTCTAATAATTTGTTCCCCTTTTTTTATCGCTGGAAGCTGCCCCCCCATTGCAGGAGGACTGTATAAGGCAAGCCGTGTCAAGTATTAAAACCAACTCAGCTGCATGGCCTGATGCATATTTTTGAAGGGCAATGTTGAGAATGTGATTCCCTGTTTTTTGGATCTATTTCAAGCAACCTGTATTGAAAGGTACATGCCTGATTTATGGAAGGAGGCTATTGTCATACCAATCCAAAAAAGTCAAGTTTAACAGCTGATAATTCTAAGCCAGTTAGCCTTATTTCCATTTTGGGTGAAGACTTTGAACAAGCATTATCTATACCAAGTGAATGTTTGATTTCAGTACTGATATTTATCAGTATGGATCTCTTACAGTCCAGTCTAGTTTATCAGACTTGATTAACTTCTATGAAAGTTGTGAGTTCTTTTGATAGTGGTCTGGCATTAAATGCAGTGTACTTGCATTTTGCTAAGGCTTTTGATATTGTTCCCCATACAGCAATCTTTTGATATTTTAAGGAAGGTTAGTATTAATATGTACATAGTTAGATGGGTGACAAATTGGTTTGAATAGAAAATGTAAAGTAAAAATTAGAAATTCTTACTCGGATTATAAATCTATTACCAAAGGTACCTCAAGGATAAGTTTTAGGGCTGTTACTTTTTGGTTTGATAATGTCAGATTGTTGACTTCAGATAAGGTTTGGCTTAATAAATTTGCTGGTGACATTAAAATTGGCATATCAGTTACAAATATTTGGGTAACTTGTACGAGTGGGTACTATTGAAGGGTATATGAGTTTTAATAACAGCAAGTGTGCAGTTTTGCATTTTGGGACTGGAAATAATCTTTATCCTTATGTTTGAATAATCAAGTTTATACATCTTTCATACATGGTAACTATTTAGGAATTATGGTGGATTCCACTCTGAAATTCAGTGTGAATACCTCGGACACTGTTAAGAAATGTTATAGCCTCGTAAGAGCATTCCTTGCTGCCTTTGAAGTAGAGAGATAGACACATGCTGGTTAAAAAAGGTTAAAAAAAAAATATATATATATATATATATATATATATATATATATATATATATATATATATATATATACATACACAGAGTTTATTTATATATATATATATACACAGAGTTTATTTATATATATATATATATATATATATATATATATATATATAATAAATCAAGGGGTGGAGACGTGAAATTATGAATGTAATCATTTCAGGCTTACAATATCACGGATGCTTATATATGCTGTTGCTACATAGCTTAACAGTTCTGAAATACTTTGATTACACAAGTGAGTTATAGTCTAATAAACAGCATAGCACGGATAGTGGTGGAAATATAACTATGTAAAGTTTTCTATGTACATATTTACAAAGACTTTTTCAGGGTTCTCTGTGACAGTGGAGACTAAAAAGAAGCATGTAAAAAATGGTGTGTGCACAGCTACACTGTTCTGATTGTGAAGTAGGTATATATGTAGGAAGAAGCAGAATCCACCAGTCAGTTCCAACACAAGGGCTCCAAAATTCTATATTTATTTTATAAAGCGTTGTAAAACTTGCCAAACAAACAAACCATTCAACACTAAACAGTGGAGCACTTTTGTCTTAATGAACTGACATCATTAGAACCGTCAAAGTCATACAGGCCTATAAATAACATTTTTCGCTCACATAGCCTTTAAAAACAACCAGTGGTAGCTGTTGTATGTAAAAAGACACCTACCAATAATCCTTCATTAATTGCATGCA
This sequence comes from Protopterus annectens, assembly GCF_019279795.1. Taxonomy (NCBI): domain Eukaryota; kingdom Metazoa; phylum Chordata; order Ceratodontiformes; family Protopteridae; genus Protopterus; species Protopterus annectens. The sequence continues at coordinate 1,733,901,313 of NC_056726.1, read as the reverse complement.
TAAGGTTATAAAAAAAAAAAAAAAAAAAAAGAGCTAAAACTGAAAAAATAATTTACCCATCATCAGGGAATTGAATCCTGGTCTCCCACATGGCAAGCAGGAATAACCACCACTGTATTACCTTTGAAGCATACTCAAGCACTAAGAATGGTGAAAGAATAAAATATACAATAGCAGCAAGTAATAGATTTGCAACTTGCTTGCTCATTTCTTAAGTTCACCATGCAATGAAACATTTTCATTCAAGCCTGGTGGATGTGTAGCATCCAGCTTAAGCTGCCAGTGCAGTTCCCTGTTCAGCAGTTTAGCCAATCGCCCACAGAGGCTGAAGCATCCACCTGCTCGATAACTGAAAAGGTAGAATATGTATTAAAAATGCCTTGCCATGTTTACAATAGTGACATGTATGAAGAGACATCAATGAGTATTATCAATTTGGCATATAAACGCATTGACTTTTACCTACAAGATATGCTGGATAAGGAGGAAACTTCACCTAGCATTTATCATTATTTCCAGGTTAAGTATCCAGTGGTACCGTGTATCATTGGTATCCCCAAGATACACAAAAGTACCACTGATCCACCAATGAGGCCTATAGTCAATGCAAGGAAGTCAAAAACCCACCCCCTGGGTAAATATGTGGATATAATCTTTAAGAACTGCTTGTGGTCCTTTAATCACATCTGTAAAGTTTCCTGGGATTTTTTGATGAAAATGAAGAATGTCGAATTCAATGAACAAAGCATTTTTGTGATGGTAGATGTGGTTGAATTGTTTAATACAATCCCACATGATGTGAGATTAGAATGGTTTCATGATTTTTTTGTGTGAATGCACTGTTTTTAATGACAACACTGTCAATGTTCTTGTTCTGGTATGGAATTGGTCTTAGTATCATTTTGTTTATTTTGAAAGCCAGTACTATAAACAAAGGAAAAGGGTAGCAATGGGGCCGTCTTGTGCCCCCATTTTTGCAAATATGGTATTGCTACAAAGGGAGAGATATCCTACTGCCACATTTTTGAGAAAACACCTTGGAGTTTGTATCTCCGATTTTTGGATGACATTTTTATTGTGTGGGATAGGAACGTTAGTGAAATTGAGGGGTTTATTGAGTTCTTAAATGCATCTACCCCTTTTTTGAGATTCACCTACCAATACAAACCCCTTCAACATGAATTATTTGGATGTTACTATATCTAAGGATTTGCAGAACAAGAGGTGGGTCAGTACTATTTACCGAAAACCAATCTACAGTAACAGTATCTTACATTTTGACAGCAACCATCCCCCACATCAAAAATTTGGTATTATCAAGGGGCAATACATCTGCCTTGCCCTTATGGTATCAAACTGGGAAATATTTGTCAAAGAATGTGAAAAAATGGGTCACGTGTTTTCAAGTAGAGGGTATCCTGTTGAGATGGTTTCCCAGATGTGTATGTATATAAAAACAAAAAGGGAAACTGGTGAGATTAGCCCTCTTATTTGTTCCCATGAACTCCCAGGTAGTAATCTACTTAGGGGGAGAAATAAAAATAATGGGTTAGATTTACAATGAGCTTTTATCACTCAATATTGTAATGAGGCTGCTCATATTAAAAATATTATTTACAAACATTGGCATATTTTTTCCCATTTCAAGGAAATGAACATGGTGGCAAGTGAAAAACCCCTAACAGTTTTTAGGACAGGAAAAACCTTGAAGAATCATTTAGAGCAGGACAGTTTTGATTATGGGTTGGATTACACAAGCAAAAAATGGGGAACATATAAATATGGCAATTGTGCCCAATGTAAAATGGTTATGGAAGGAGACTGTGTGAAGGTGAATCATTCTGTTATTTTTTTGAAGGTTCACAGTAATTATAATTCGGTGGGGGTTATTTATGTAGCCAGGTGTTCTATAAAGTGTGAATGTTTTTATGTGGGAAAAAACAAGAGAAAATTTAAGGAGCGTATGTATGGGCATGGGCTGGATGTTAGGAAGGGGGAATTAAAAAATGCATTGGCCAAACACATTAGTGAATGTAAAGACCATAGCTTTGGCTGTTTTGTTTTGGAACGTGTGCAAAGGGATTATAGGGGAGGACCCTGGGAAAACTTATTGGAAGCTAAGGAGCTCACATGGCAATTAAGGCTCGATGCCACCACTTTACCTGGCCTTAATGAGAGTACATCAATTGCCAGTGTTTTAAAATTGGAATATTTGGTATAACTAGGCTATCATCCTTGTTTTTAAATTTATTTTGATATAATATATATATATATATATATATATATATATATATATATACACACACACACAAATATATATACACACACAATCAAATGTTTTTAGGTAGAATGCTTAGTTTATTAGTGTAGTTGATGTCAACTTTTAACATTTCTAATTTTAATACCTAATGTATGTGTCAATTTCATTGGATAGGGGATTAAGGGTGTGGGGTATTTAAGAATGCTGGATGTTATTTTTCATTGAGTCCGATGAAGTACCTGTACAAAAACGCTTAATCTTTGACATTGTGGACATTAAATATTTTGGATATTATCTCCAATGTGGCTTATCTCTGTTCCTGCCTGAACCCTGTTCCTGAGTGGAATATTCGTGTCTAGTGTCTTTTTAGTGTGGCTATGCAAATTATTTTCAGTTTTAGCTCATTTTTTATAACGTTATACTTACAATTAGTGAAGGAGTATTGGTAGGTGTGTCTTTTTTGCATACAACTACCCCCATTGGTTGTTTTTAAAGACTGTGTGTGTGAAAAATATTTATAGGTCTGCATGACTTTGACTACTGGTTCTGATGATGTCACTTCATTAAGACGAAAGCACTTAACCAGTGTTATGCTGAATAGTTTGCTTTTTGGCAAGTTTTACAACGTTTTCCAAAATAAACGTGGAATTTTGGACCCCTTGTGTTGGGACTGGATTCTGTTTTTTCTTGGATTCATTGTGTATTCAGTGCTTGGACTTTTCTTTTATGTATATATTTAGGATCAAAGACATCGTTTATTTTACGTCTGTACGATTCCTTTAAACGTTGAAGCTTTTTTCTTGATTTTTTTTTTTTTTTTTTACAGGTAGTTATATGTCCAGTTTGGGCTGGTAGTTTATTTCAGTTACATGTGATAATTTTTTCACATATAGCAAGTTTGAAGGGGGACACTGTAGAATGTGTGTAGAGGTTACTTATATGGCTTCTTAATTAGTAAGGAGAGGTTTTGATAAAGAATTTGCTTTTTTAATGGACAGAAGCCTTGGCTTAAACTTTTACAGTCAAGTGTTGACTGCAGTAGGATAAGTGTGAAATTACTCTCAGGCAGTACTTTTCTGGAGGGTGATACATCAGTGTTTTAGTTGTGGGACAAGACTGATTAATCTAGCTGGCTCTGTGGCACAGAGAGAAGGAGCCCTGCCAAAAACCCAGGAGGAGCCAACAAAGGGACGAAAATGTATGAAGGACCTCTGTCCATTTGAGGGGAGGGGAGATCTATGCCTAGCGTACAGTGTATTATCAGACCCCACTCTGATGGACCTCCTGCATATTCAAAAAACAAACAGCACCAGAATTACTCATTCTAAAGACTTAACCCTTACCTGTGATATAAATAGGACCTGATGGAGAGATAGGTATGCATCCTAGAGACTACCCTGTCTATGGAACAGGCCCCCCATCCATGTGAAGCAAAGTTCCTCCCTAACCCAATTCAAGTGCAGCTTGGACAACTGGATGTGAAACCAGAAATTCATCCCTGGTTTGGCACCTATGTCTCTAACGGACACAGGTAACCATTTACCCTCCCAGGCCAATGTTTACACTTATCAAGGGTATTAGAACTTGTCAGGGATTTGGGATACATATCTAGGCTTAAAAGGCCCTTGTGGTCGTTAACCTAGTATACGACCAATGAACTTGACTGTCTCTTGGTGGGGGAGAGAGGGGGGATTGTGTTGAAGTGTAGCCACTGTGCTGCCAAGGTTCTGGAGAGAACAGCGGAGTTCAGGTCAGGTCAAAAGGGGGTGGGTTATGGGGGAGGTGATGTTTATCTACACAGGTAGGGTGTGGTCTTGTACTGCCCTACTGTACACTCCTTGATGGTGAGACCCCAGATAGGCACATCACTATGATGGCAGGACATTCACCTCACAAGGCCAGAAGCTCATGGAAAAGCCAATAAATGGCATGGGGGAAAAGGGCACAAAGTTTCATCTCCTGACAGTATGATGCTCTACCATCCCCCAACTACCCACACCCCTGCCCCAAGCTATCCAACTCTTGCTCCTAGTGACCAAATAGAAATGTGTGGGCCACTCGAGTGACTGGGCAAGTAGAGATGATGATCAGTGGGAGGTAGGCAAAATTAAGGAACCTGTATATACTATTTACAGTGGTCTGCAGGAAATCTGTATTACGTGGTGAATTTAGCATACTATGAGGAAGGCTTGTGTTATTCTGGCTATTAGGACATTTTCAGACAAAGACTTATGGGCTTCACAGCCAAGATGATTTGAAATGGTATAGGCTGCTTTAAGCCAACAACTGACTATATAAATGGTTTTAGTGTTGATTTTAAAATTTAAGTTGAAGTCAAGACTGAGGCACAGACATTTGTTATCAAGAATGCAGATGCGGTAAAGGGTTCCTAATTCTCACATTGGCACAAGACAAACTTTCTTCCATCCAGCTAAGCAGGACTTCATGTATTAGACTTCCTAGATTCCTTAATGATAGTTAGGACATTCTCAGTGAGTTAGTTCCTGTAGAGCAAAAGGGTTATCATTATCTGTGCAGGGACATGCAGGGACTTCAGGATGGGGTGCATCAGGGCCCCTTTGGCCTATTGAGGAGGTCCAATTGCAAAATCAGCATGAGAGGTTTCTTCCTGAGCATCTCAATGAGGAGGTATAACCAGTGGTGCCTGTGCCAAAAGGGTGCTATTAAAAGCATTTTTGGCCCTGTCTCCTCATGTTCTGAATCATAGGGAAGACGGCTGACTGATGGGAATACATATAAGAAAGCCTTTTCATTAGAATAAGAAGACATCAACTACACATGCTTTTTTGTGTGGTGCTCTGGTACACAATTTTTTCCATCTGTCTGTCGCTCAGTGAAGTAATTAGGTCTATCTCAGGGACACCTCATCTGTGAATTACCTGAAGAAAACAGCCTTGTGTAACATCCACTGGTGAAGCTTTGCTGCTGATACACTAAGTTGGCCCATCATTGACCTTAATTTGGATTGGATGCAAATTTCCATTAAGGTCTTGTGGAGCTGAAGAGCTATCTAACAAACAATCACAGACAATTAGCATAAAGGCCGAGTGTCGCCCCTTGGCTGTTTATGTACCACATTAATGCAGTGCTGTCTGTTGTCACTTATAAGTCTCATTACTTCCAGATGGCTTTGAATGTCAGGATCAAGGCTATCATTTATTTTACATTTATATGCCTCCTCCTTTGAGCTGGGACCCATATGTCCTCTACCTCAAGATCTCATGTGTTTGGTTTGAGCCAACCATGAATAAGATCTGATTGTGGGATTTTTGTCTGAAAGGTACTAACAGCTTGCGTGTGAAATGGATAGATCACCACTCGAACCCCTGCAATGATGTAAGTAGGAATCATTACCTTCTGGGACTTTAAGTACCACTGGAGCTTCCTCATGTGCACCCTTGCCAGAGAGACCCATAAAATTGTCAAGGCCATGAAGCCAAGTAATCTTCTGATCTCCCTGATGAGAATCAGTCTTCTGCCTCAAGGACTGATAGTACAATGCAAGAGACTTAATTTTTCCCAGAGAAAAGTAGGCCCTCCAACTGCTAAAGTTTGTTTAGGTGCTAAGAAGCACCATTCTTCTGGAAGGGGGGGGGGACTATCTGTAGATGTTGAATGATAATCCCAGGTTTTGAAAACAATCCATCCATGAGGAAATGCAGAGCCCACTCTTCCTTTTCCTGAGTTACTGGCTAGAAGAGGTAGTCATTCAGGTAGGGGTAAAAAGCAAATACCCTTGGTTCTGCAATTTGCAATGGCTGAAGCTATGCACTCTGTAAAATACCCTGGCTGCAGTAGTCAATCCAAACGGCAAAGAGGTAAACTGCCAGTGGGCATCCCTCTTCATCAGATCTGAAGAGAGCATCTGTGGTATGGAGGTAGGCATGCTTGAAGTCCAGGGTAACCATCGAAGCATTCCAAAATAGGACTGGATGAAGACTCAATGCCAGCATTTTTAATTGTTGTACCCTGAGGTAGGTGTTCAGCCAAGACAGGTCCAATCTAGACCTCTAAGGACCCTCATTTCTGGGCACTAGGAAGATATATAACCCTTTGGTCTGGTTCTGCAGTTCTAATAATCTTAATTGCAGGAGTTCTGTAAAACTGGAAGGACCAGAAACACTTGGTCTCTTGGTATATTGGCGGGGGGTATCTGACAAATTTAGTTTACCCAAGGACTGAAGTTTGTGACCCTGCAAAATTACTCTGAGCACCCATTCACTGCTTCTAGTGCTTTCCCAGTTTCTGATAAACTTTGTTGCCCTTCCTGCTATCATGTTGCTGGCAGAAGGGACAAGGGTGGGGTAGGAACGTGGGAGTTTGAGAAACTATGTATATGTAGTTATGTCTGCTCCAGGCGAAAAATCTATGGGGGCCCTACACTTTCCTTTCTGACTTCCCTACCATTTTTGTGTACTGGACCTTCTTATCCTTCCCTTGCCTGCAACAGTGAGGCCCAGATTTTGATGGGCAGTTTCTCTCACAACTTGTGATGAAGAGTGAAAAATCTTTTCCTTTTCCTCCATCCTTTCAAGTACTTCAACAGTAGGCTTACAAAATGCAGATCCTTATCAAGAAATCCATTAAGCAGCTGGAATATGACAGTCTCTCGCACAGGTCAAAGCCTCAGCCAGGCATGCTACTTAAACACAGACCTGGTACCTGTCACTCTAGATGTTGCAACTTCAGCATCATAACTGCATTTAGAGTACATACCCACCTGATTAAAAGTTCACACAAAATCCAGCTATTCTGCCCTCAGTGCTACACGACACCTTCCAAATTTTCCCATCTGGTCAATCTGAGATTTGGTCATATCATACATCTCTGACACTTAATGGTTCTGAAAGTCAGGGTGACAGCTGTGTACAGTTTTTTTCCAAACTCAGTCAGGCAGTTTGCTTTCTCCTTAAGTGGGAAGAGTACAGGAGTAGGGATGAATTCAGACCTCTTCTCTGGATCCTATGTGACCACTGCTGGGTCTGCCATAGGATTCTTGTAAAGGAATTTATGAAATTCCAGGGCCCTGTAAAACCTCTCAAGCTTTTTGGTGGCAGGGAGTTGGGTGTCAAGTTCCTCAGAGGTAGCCAATAAAGCAACATATAAAGTTCCCAAAGCTGGAGGAACAGCAATAGATTTAGGAGCATCCATACCCAGCAGATCAAACTACCTTTTCAAGGTATCTGATGCATCTTTAGCTTCCCACTGGAGTGTTCTTTCTGCAAAGAATGTCTCTAAATGAGATTTGCTGTGTGGAAGAATCAGAGAACACAGTGTCAGTGTCTATGTTATACCCTAAGTGGGAACCATCTGGGAAACATAAATCAACTTTCCCAGTCACTCTGAGGAGTCAGACTCCCTCTCTAGGAAGAATTTGCACTTAGTGGAGAAGAAGCCAAAGAATGAGAACGGATACGTCCTTGTCTACAAGGACTACAAGGAACTCTTTCACCAAGGAGATGCATTCCTAGTAAAATATATCCTAACTGGGTGAAGAAGAAGAATGAGGACCTGCTCGTTAAAACAACTGCAGGGAGCTAGAAGACCCAAATCCCAAAAAGAGATGTCCTCTCCATCTAATGCATGGACCGTCCTATCCTTCAAAAACAATGAAGCAAGTTTTAGCAATGGACATCAGTGGTTGGGGAATCTTGTCCAGTTTTCACATGTAGATCTTTGACGTGGCAAGAAGTGCCAAGATCAACTGGTGGAACAGCTTCCAAAGTGGCTTCACCAGAGGCCTTGGAAACCTAAAATGAATAGGGAGAGGGCCATGGCAGAACCTGTATATTTGTGCTGAGGAGGACATCAGACCCCTTGGTCACATCTTATAAGTCCCTGACCACTTTCTCCTTAAGTTACTATACCATGCATTTTTTACATGAGACTTCCAAGGTTGGGGATGGACTAAAAGCTGCCATAGCAGTATTGGTCAAAGCCTCATGTCTTTTCCATTCAAAACAGTTCTGCACTCCCTTCTCCTTATTGTTTTGGAGTGGCACTATGACAACACACACACAAAAAAAACCCCACTAATTGAATGTCTTTATGTGGGATTTGCCTATGAGAAGGAAGTTCTCTTTCCTTTCTAGAAACAGACGTACCCCTCATGCATAATTGGTCATTCAGCCCCCTAAACAATGCAAGTGCATCTATGCAACAAGAACACTAAAAAGCAACACGATTTCTCCAAAGGGGTACTTACCTGGACTGAGCTCTGCAGCTGCCCAAATCATACCAGACTACAAACTCTATACAACCACTCATGTTCTACAAATTGTGGCAGACATTAGCTTTATACAGGGAACACACTAATATCCCTAAGGGCAAGACATCTATGCATCCTACAAGGGGAAGTGTGTTCAGCTCTAGAAGTCTGGCAATTACAAGAATTTCCAGGATGAACTGTCTTAGCTACTCCTTAAGGAGGGAGAATTTCAGTTATACCAGCCTATGCAGGCATGTGCCTGAGCCTAGTAACCTAATCAAAGTGTCATGGTATTAAACTAAAGCAGACCATGTGGTAGCTCACTGTGAAGGCAACAGAGAATCTCGATCAGCTTCTCCTTGATTCCAGAGTCAGCACGTGCTGAAAACATTTTTAGTGCATGTAATTTGGGCAGGTGCAACAAACCAAAAGAATTAAGCCTCACTGTGGCACAGAAGAGTTCTCACTGTGGCACAGAAGAGTTCTTGTCAATCACATCCATCGCTTTAAAACTTCTTGCCAGTCAGCTACGTAGTGAAATGCTGGGACTTCTGGGTGATAAGCTGGAAAGCAGTCACCCAGAGAGAGGGGTGAGATCCCAATATCTTTCTTAGAGATAACAGCCTCCAGACGCGATGGGGAGGGAGAACCCAGTCTCTCTCAAGTACTCATTTGCAAGTGCTTAAGCACTATGATATGTTTGAGGTTAAAGATTTGATGCTGGGCAATGGATGGTAGGTAAGAGATCCAGCAGTGAAAATATGCCTACTAGTGGTAACACAGTACCTTGAAAGACATCTGCTGGCCTATTGCTACTGGCAGGCTGCAGTCCCTTAAGTGTACCCACACACCTGCAGTGACAGGTCCCACCAAACATAAGACAGCTGCCAAATTCTAGGGCATAAAGAGCAAACCTTGGCAAGAAAAGACCCAGAAATCCTTCCTAACAAAGCTATGAAGGGGGCAGGCCTTGGAAGAAGAATAGTCCATAGTGCTACCATTAAACTACTGCCATGTTAGTTAACGGGCACCCAGGATAAGACCTTCTCAAGCATGCTACTAGCTTCTAATCAAGTGAAGGTTGCACCTACACAACATACTGTACCTCTTCACCATTGTCTGCCAAGAATTCAGCTCTCCCAGGTCACTTGTCATCCAGTAAAGTGACGGCTAACAGCAAACTCTAGCCTACTCTAGTTAAGAGTGAGGATACCTGTCCGTCAGTAGTCCTTACATAAAGAAATCTACCTCCAGTAGGTTATGACCATATTCTGCCCCCTGTTTCTATAGCCTTGTGATGGTGTACTGCCAAAGTCCTGGGGGAGGGGGGTGAGGGATCCTCCTCCTAATTCTCACACTGTTCAAATTAAACTGCTCCCATTCCCCAGGTAGTGAGAAAGGCCAGAAGCTTCTCTCTACTAAATCGACAAGGTGGTTGGATTGAATCACTAAACAAATACCACAATGAATGCTCTACAGCATTTTCCTCTTCCAGGGACTAGACAGCCTGCCGGTGAGGGTTCAGGCTGGAACTCTGTCAGTCACATAAATTCTTAGAAGTCTTTTGTGCTTCAGGCATAGAACAAAAAATATTTCCATGATAAGCATTAAACCCAAAGACTCAAACTCTGAACTGTGCAATTGACAGAAACAAAAATGGAGGCTGAGTGGCTATAGGTGCTTTATTAATGCAGATTATGACATTGTGACGTGTACCAGTGAAGAAAGGATGATGATCCAAGTGTGAGGTTCCTGAGGGAAAAAATGCCAAAACAGGACTGAAGAAAGGAGAAATCTCAATTTTACATCTACCAAGGAGGATTTCTGATGTTGTATCATTTTGAGGTATTTCCTTCTGATGTCCTCTGGTGTCTTCTAAAAATAATGCACCATTTTCTTTGGATGAGCATTACTGTTTGTCCCACATCCAGCGTCCCCACCTGGAGTTGAACAGTATACAATCCTCAACATTTCTCACATCTGATCCATAATAAAAATCAGGTTTTATCTGAGGAACACAAGTTAAAACTAAACAGAATGATAAAAAATATGGTTAGATAAACCTGCAGTTTGAACAACAGCTAGAAAAAAACAGATAAAAGAAGAAAGAGCCCACGGCAGACTGTTCCTCTCAAAGATGAAACAATCTATTGAGTGCTCACATACTGGATCCCCTAAACAGTTGGTGGGAGACTTTACAAGTACCCCAAAAGGGGGTGGAAGGAGAGCTTCAAGGGAGAATGCCCCACAACACCTTTCTTTCAAAAGACAGTTTACTTAAGTACAGATTTAAACTATCAATGCCTGGTGAGCATGTATCATGTACGTATCATATATCAGTTGAATAGATGTCTACAGTAACCTCATTCCTTTAACAAACACTGGAAGCTGCAATCAGCGCTACAGAATAGGATTCCCTATTGAAAGGTACAAGACCCATAACTGCAAGTCTATTAAATACAAAAATACTGTAGGTGTGCCACGTAGAAGGATTTCCTGACTACTGTGGCAATGTGATTATCAAAGGAGAGACTTCTGTGTCCCAAGGTCTCTGATCACTTTTGGTGTTAATCCAACTTCAGACCAGTGACAAGTGGAGTACCACAGGTTTCAGTCCTTGGTCCTCTCCTGTTTGGTATCTACTTCTCTGAAGTACAGGCTAACACAGAAGGTCTTTGACTAACAAAGTTCGCAGATGACTGCAAACTAGGAGCCATAATCGAAACTCCTAACGATGTGGACATCCTACAAAAGGGCCTCACTGAGACAGATGCCTGGTGTCAAAGCCATGGCCTTAAGCTCAATGCTAAAAAGTGCATTGTCATCCCTTGTGGTAAAAACTCTGTACCCATGAACTACCACATAGGCGGTAGTCTACTTAACACCGAATGTGTGATAAGAGACCTTGGGACACAGGTGGACAGTAGTCTCTCCTTTGATAATCACATCGCCACAGTAGTCAGGAAATCCTTCTACGTGGCGCACCTCATCACAAAAGGTTTCTCATCCAGGAAAAAAGAGGTCATTGTTCCACTCTACTCATCACTCATTAGACCCATTATAGAGTACAACACCCCTTTTGGTATGTACCTCACAAGACATCTACAACTGGAAAGGCCACAGAAATACCTCACAAAGAGGATTAACGGCCTCAAACAGATGCCCTACGCAGACCATCTAAAAAAACTCCAGCTTTACTCTGTCGCATATCGCCTATTCAGTCGATCTCTGCCTAACATACAAAGCTATGTCAAACCCAGAGCTGTTGGACATGCTCCACATAAAGAAATCCCAATCCCTCCGAGCTACACGCTCTAGGGACCTAACCCTTGTCGCCACAAACAGAACATGCTGGAGGGATAGATTCCTGTCCCAGAGACTTCCCATACTCTGGAACAAACTACCTATCTATATCAAACAAAGCTCCTCATTAGCACTCTTCAAGAAAAATCTTGATGACTGGATGAGAGATAGGAAATTCACCCCGGGGATCACTTCTGTGGCTCTGCTTGACAGGGGCACAGGAAAATAATTTTTTTGGTTGGCAAAAGCCAGGGTACCGTTTAGCTAGGCTTATATATGCCCTAGGGCCAGTAGCCTAGTACCTACCTATGAACCTAAGTAGACTACCGCCTATGTGGTAGCACCCCTATAGTGCCTTTTTTAGGCAAGGTTCAAATGACAAATTCACCACCGTAACAGATACAAGCAAGCAAAATCTGAGGGTAATGCTACTCAATACTAGAAGTCTAAACCTCAAAATGCACTCACTCGAGGCACTCCTTAAAATGGAGAGCATCGACATCTGTGCAGTGACAGAGACCGGGTTCAAGGCTCAAGAGAGCACCCCTGCATTACCAGGCTATAATTCATACCGCACCTTTCGGCCAACTATTTGGAGCAGATCCCCCACAATGCCCCTGGATTCCCACTTCTCATTTCTTGATATAATGGAAAATATTAGGATACAACCTAACACCCTAATAATGGGTGATTTCAACTACCCCACCATTAACTGGGAAAACTACTCGTACCAACTCTTTTGCTCAATGTTTTCTGGATTTCATAAATTCCAATGCCTTGGATCAACTTATCCACACCCCCACCAGGGGCAGCAATATCCTAGACCTGGTCATTATCAACATGGGCGACCAGTGTTCCACACCAGCGGTTAATTCCTCGTTGGTCAAATCTGACCACAAGCTAATCACCCTAGACATCCACATCCTGCCCCACCCCCCATTAGGGAAACCACTGTAAAAAATTTCTGCAAAGCCAACTTCACGCTTAAGACAGAAGTGGCAAACTTCATGACACCCATGCAGATGGACAATAGAGTTATGCCTGCTGAATCCTACACAAATGCACTTTATAAGCACTTACACGAGTGCATGGATCGTGCTATCCCTAACAGAACCAAGATGGTATCCTCCAAAAAAAAAAGGAAGCCAATCTGGTGGTCCCCTGCCATAAACAAACTCTAAAACAGAAGAAAGAATCTGCTGCAAAAAAGAGTAAAATTCCATGTTTGGAGGAACTCCTTGGTCAGTCTCAGTAAGAAGCTGAGATCCCTCATAAAATCCTCCAAAACTAGTTACGAAAACAAAATTGCCCCTGTGACAACCACAAAGCATTCAATAGCTATGTCAAGGATTTGTTTAAAAGCCTTTTCTGATTGCTTGTCATCTAAAGCTGTTTTAAGTGTATTTTTTACTGTTTGTAGTCATTTAAAGCGCTGTTTTAAGTGTATTTTTTACTGTTTTTGCCTTATCTTTTGAAAAAAGATTTTTCCTTGTTTCCCACCTTTCTAAGCTAGTATAGTCCAAGTTTCCAGGCTAGTGCTGAATTCTGGGCTGTTACAATTTTCTGAGTTGCCCATACCTTACTTGGATAGAAGGAGATTTCTCTGGTCACCTGTGAGAGAGGGAGCTTTGAGCAGCCATCTGTCCCTGGAGGAGTGGTTCCAGCCCAGAAGTTAGTAGTTTATAGGCCATTTTGGGCTAATTTCTATCTCTTTCATTTCCCTGCTGTAAAAACCACGATTGCACGGTTTTGCACGTCCAGGCAGCGCCGGTTAGCTAGGGCTAAATTTATCCCGGCTCCTCCAAGTCTCCTCTTCAGTTTTTCCCTTGAAAGTCGTCTAACTCTCAACCTAAGCACTTAAAAAGCATCCTACAGTCCAGCACTTGCTCAGACCTAATAGCAAGCACTAATATACCCCTACATTTGATTGCCTAGCAGGGCAAGGCTCGTTATTCACCCCTCACCAATCAAGCGACTAAGCAGCTCACCCTGCTATTCAGGCATGACCAAAGGGCAATTTCAGGTATACTTTCCAGTCCAGCTGGTGAACCTGGGTATCCTGAGGCAATGTTACAACTGCTTCATGTACACAGACAACCCTCTCTTCCTACCACAAAACATTAACATATGCGAGAGATGCAATTATATAGCTAAATTGGAGGCTAAGCTCTCTCCACCCAAGACAGGAACAGGCAGTCATGAGGAGAAGGTTAACACTTGCACCACACCTCCAGCCTCACACAGACATACTAAACCAGCAAAAAATACACTAAATCATACTCGGAGGCTCTAAATAAAAACATGCAAAAGCATCACAGACCAGCAGACACCCAAAAAAACCTGCACCTCCCGTCACAAACCAGACAAAATCAGTGTGCCGCACAATCACAGCCCTTAAGGCGAAATAACATACCAAACACACTAGTAATTGGCGACTCTATAGTCAGGCACACTGACGTCCCGCTCACTAGGCTGGACAAGGAGAAGGTTACTGTTAGCTGACTGTCGGGAGCCAGAATCCGCCACATAACACAAGCACTCAGGTCACTCCAGAACAATTACAAATATGACTCTGTCATTGTTCATGTTGGTGTGAATGACCTGAGATTTACCTCCTTGGACTACATGAAAAGAGACATGGAAGAGCTCTCTGACCATGTAGCCCAGGCAGGTATGACCCTGACCCTGAGTAGCATCCTGCCCTCACAAAGAATGATACCGCAGTATAAAGAAAAAATTATCAATTTCAACAATTGGCTAAGCTTCTGGTGTCATTCATAGGGAATCCAGTGTCTGTTAGCCTAGGATGACATGCTCGAAAAGCCTCATTACTTTGCAAGAGACTGCTTGCACCTGCCACCCCTAGGCTTTTGAATACTGGCCAAGGCTTTTGCTGCCCCCAATATGCCTTTTTAGGCAAGGCTCAAAAGTCAAACCCACCTCCGTAAACAGCACAAATAAAAAATGAGGGTTATACTACTCAACTCCAGGAGTTTACATCTCAAAATGCACGCGCTCTAAGCACTCCCCAGTATGGAGAACGTCGACATCTGTGCAGTAACTGAAACCTGGTTCAAGGCTCCACAGAGCACCCCAGCACTACTGGGCTACAACTCATACCACACATTTCGGCCACAGAACATGGAACGAAACACAAAAGGAGAGGATATATCCATATTCGTTAAGGATACCTACACCTCCAGGTTAGTGCTTCAACATACCTCCGAGATCATCCATGTGCAACTAACATCAGGCAAATCTGCAATGCAAATTGTGGCCTGCTACAGATCACCCTCCATGACCCAGGACCATCACTCCGCCTTTCTGGAAACGCTGGAAAACATGAAGGTCCTACCGAGCACCCTGATATTTGGGTGATTTCAGTTACCCTACTGTTAACTGGGAAAACTACTCGAGTACAAACTCCCAGGTCCATCACTTCCTGGAATTTATCAACTCAAATGCCCTGGATCAGCTGGTAAACTCCTCTACCAGAGGTGAAAACATATTGGACCTGGTCATCACCAACATGGGCGACAGGTGTTTCACACTGGAGGTCAACCCGTCACTGGTTAGATCAGACCATAAACTAATCACTCTGGATGTCCACACCACCACCTCCAACCAAGGAAACCACAGTGAAAAACGTTTCTATAGCAAACTTCACCTTACTTAAGACAGAGGTGGTAAGTTTCACAGCCGCCACGCTAAAGGATAACAGTATCCAAGATGCAGGAACCTTTACAAATGCACTCTGTGCGCACCTACAAGGATGCATGGATTTTGCCATCCCTAGCAAAACCAAGACTCACTCCCCTAAGAAAATGAAACCAGTCTGGTGGACCCTTGCCATAAACAGGCTATACAATAGAAGGAGGAAACTAGTTCAGGAAAAAAGCAAATATCAAGAAGGAAAGGCATCCCTGATTAGTATCAGTAAGAAACTAAGGTCCCTCATAAAATCCTCCAAAGGTAACTTCGAAAGAAAAATAGCCAAGGATTCGAAAGATAACCACAAAGCCTTCTTTAACTATGTCTAGAATCTAAGTGGCAGCTCGAAGATATGCTCTGAGCTAGTGCAAAATAGCACAAAATATACTGAACCCACTGATATTGCCAACATCCTGACAGATAGATTGAGTGCAGCCTTTAACCTCCTCTCACCCCCAAAAGGGCCCACAACAATACCAGAAAAGTGTAGTGTCCCAGAAATCAGATGCACAGGTGAAAACAGCCCTTTCAAAAGCCAAAAGCACAGCGTTAATGGGGCCAGATGGTGTCCCAGGCTGCATCTTGCATGAACCACAGAACAAACTAACCCCCCACCCAAACACATTGTTCAATCTCAGCCTCTCCACAGGCTACGTGCCCATAGAATGGCGCACAGCAATGGTTATTCCACTCAACAAAGGAGGGACCACAACTGACCCTGGTAACTATCGCCCTATAAGCCTGACTAGCCTGGTGTGCAAGGCTATGGAGCGCATCATCATGGAACTCATTAACAAAGACATTGGGTACCTCCAGACACTTGACCCGACCCAGTTCAGCTTTAAGGGCAGATCATGCCTACTAAACCTGGTTGACTTCTTAGAGACAGTCACCAAGGGGAAGGTAGTTCACACAGCCTACCTTGACCTCGACAAGGCTTTTGACACCATTCCCCACTCGGGAATTATAGAAAAACTCACCAGCCTGAACATAAACCCCTACGTCACGAGATGGGTTGCCAACTGGCTCCAGGTCCGACTCTAAACCAGTCACAAGTGGTGTCCTACAAGGCTCGGTCCTGTGACCCCTACTGTTCGGCATATACTTCTCAGAAATACAGGCAAACACAGGAGGACTATGGCTAACCAAGTTCGCCGATTGACTGCAAACTGGGAGCTATAATTGCCTCTCCGGCTGATACGAACATTATCTAAAAGGGCCTTACTGAGACGGACACCTGGTGTCAAAGTCATGGTCTCAAGCTAAATGCCAAAAAATGCATAGTCATCCCGTTTGGGAAAAACAAAACACCCATGAATTACCACATAGGTGGCAGCCCCCTTAATAAAGAAGAGGTAGTAAGAGATCTGGGGACCCACGTAGATAGTAATCTCTCCTTTGACAATCATATTGCCAAAGTAGTTGGGAAATCCTTCTATGTAGCCCATCTAATTACTAAAGAGTTCGCATCAAGAAATTAGAGGTTATAGTGTCCCTCTACTTGTCACTTATCAGACCCATCATAGAGTACAATGCCCCATTTGGGATGTACCTCAGAAGACACTTCAACAGCTGGAAAGACCACAAAAGTACCTCACCAAGAGGATTACTGGCCTCAAACATATGTCCTATGCAGCCCAACTAGAAAAACTCCAGCTGTACTCGGTGGCATATCGCTTACTCAGAGGTGATCTCTGCCTGACTTACAAAGCCATGTCCAACTCAGAATTGATGGACATGCTGCATCTAAAGAAATCCTAGTCACTGCGAGCCACTCGCTCTAGTGAGCTAAACCTCGCCACAACAATAAATAGAACATGCTGGAGGGATAGACTGTCACAGAGACTCCCCATGCTTTGGAACAAAATTCCTAACTGCATTAGGCAGAGTCCCCTCACTAACACTCTTCAAGAGAAACCTTGATGAGTGGATGAGTAACAGAAAATACACCCCTGGGATCACTTTATTGGCTCTTCTTGACAGAGGCTCAGTTAATTAATCAATGGGGCGGTGAAAGCTGACACACTCTGGCTAGGCTTATAAATGCCCTCGGGCAGATAGCCTAGTACCTACCTATGAACCTATGAATGACAACACTCAGATCTGCTCTGAGTTACAGCACAGTGGCACTAAATATACAGAACCAACTGATATTGCTAACATCCTGGCAGATAGGTGCAGTGCTAACTTTACCCCCCTCTCACCCCCTAAAGGCCCCATGTTTATACCAGAAGAATGCAAAGTTCCTATAATCACGGCTGCACAGGTAAAAAAAACTCTCTCCAAAGCCAAGAACACAGTATTGCTGGGACCTAACAACATCCCAGGCTGCATTCTACATGAACCACAGAACGAACTGGCACCCCACCTAAGTACCATGTTCAATCACAGCCTCACTTCAAGCTTTGTGGCCACTGAATGGCACACAGTGATGGTTATTCCACTCCACAAAGGGGGATCCACCACAGACCCTGGGAACTACCACCCCATTAGCCTGACTAGCCTTGTCTGCAAGGCCATGGAACGTATCATCATGGAGCTTCTAAACAAAGACATTGGAAATCTCCAAACTCCGGACCCCACCCAGTTCGAGTTTGTAAAAGGCAGATCATATCTCCTAAACCTGATAGACTTCTATGAAGCAGTCACCAAAGGCGTCGATGAGGATAAGGTGGTTCACACAGCCTATCTAGATCTCACCAAGGCTTTCAACACCATTCCCCACTGTGGAATTGTAGATAAACTCATTAAACTAGGTATAAATCTCTGTCAGGAGATGGGTTGCCAACTGGCTCACTGACAGAACCCACACTGTGAAAGTAGCAAACTCCAAATCTGACTTCAGACCAGTGACAAGTCGAGTACCACAGGGTTCAGTCCTGGGTCCTCTCCTGTTTGGTATCTACTTCTCTGAAGTACAGGCCAACACAGAACGTCTTTGGCAAATGAAGTTCACAGATAACTGCAAACTAGGAGCCATAATCGAAACTCCTAACGATGTGGACATCCTACAAAAGGGCCTCACTGAGACAGATGCTTGTGTCAAAGCCATGGCCTCAAGCTCAATGCCAAAATGTGCATTGTCATCCCTTATATATATATATATATATATATACACACACACACACACAGACAACTGAGATATTGTTTGAATATGAGTAAATACATCTGAACCTCAGGCAGCTCCTGTGCCATAGTGCTCTAAACCCCAGCTACTGGCCAGGTGACCCAGTATCCGTTAGTAGCTTGAGAGACTTACAGGGCTTGCAGGGAGAATGTAAGTGCATAGCCTGGGGTCTGCCACTCTTCGAGTTCTGAGAATTGTTTCAGTAGCAGTTACTGATGCAACAGTGGTATGAAGGACATAATAAGATTTTGTAGGATATTGCCATAATAGAAGTTTGAGTAGGTTATTGTTGCAATAGTGGTTCCCCTACCATTCCCTCATTTTCAGTGAGTTAAAATCTCCACCCCCATGCCAACACTCCCACTTCCTAGGATATTCTTATGGAGGTAGCATCTTCTTCCTTTATAGAAGCAACCTGGACATGCAAAGAATTTCATAGCCTAACTACCCAAATGACTAACACAACTGGTTAATTACATACACACCCATTAATATTGCCTTCCCTGTTATCATAGGTGGTGTCTACCAACCTCTGCTATCATTCACTGACGAAAATAAAAATCTGAGAATATCCCCAAAAAGCCCAGTCTTACAAACACCAATTTATTCTCAATTATTTCATTATTCACTTTTTTAGGGACCACTCATAACATTCACACATTTTCCTTAAATATGACCTTTTACAGATAACCAATCCACCACGCCCAATTTTAAAACCAACAATCACACATTTCAAGATTACAGATTTCCCCAATAGTCTGTCACCCATCAAGATACCCTCCTCCATGACAAATCACTTTCCACCTAACTTTACCCCCATGTGCTCCCTACCAAACCACTACCAGAACTTATCACACTATGTTCTAAATCGCCAAAGAAATATTTCCACTCTTAATCACATCTTTGAAACAACTGACTGGTCATATATTGAGCATCCTCCCTTCTCGTTACCTCCAAATTTTTCAACAATTTTGGCCACTAACGAGCTTAAATCCCTATTCGAAAGCAGGGACTTAATCTGGCAAAATGGATTCAAGCCCTGAAAGCAAACAGGTTCCTGACTCAGATACATAATAAAGCAGTCTGATGTCACAAACCTTCCTTTTTGTAAAATCACCAACTGCCCACGTTTGATAAACCCAAGCATTTCTGGAATCTAGTAAACAATAAAAGGAGGTGAAGCCCATAATTGTGTATAAAAGAGGCAGGAATTTTAACAGTATTTTTGAACAAAAGGTTGAAAAAGATAAAGTAAACCCTTTTATGAATAAATGTGGGAGATGTAAATACTGCAGTTTTATTCGAGTGGGGCCATCATTTAAAATAAAAGGAATGGAGTTTACTGTGAAGACCAGATTTAACTGTGAAAGTATGGGTTTGGTTTACGTAGCTGTGTGCCAGCATTGCCCAAGTTTCTATGTAGGTAAGACCGAACATAAGGTTCGTGAGAGAATGTAAGAACACACACATGAAATAAGAAAGGAGAAAACAACTAATGCCTTATATAAACAGTGAAATTTTATCACCGATTTTTGTAGGTTTTAAGTATTGTAAACTGAATAAAATGTATTTTTTTTTTTTTTTTTTTAAACAAAAGGGGAGGGGAAATAGGTGATGTTTCTTGAGTTGTTTGCAGTTAAGTCATGTAATTGTTTAAAGGTGACTGTAATAGTTTATCGGAAGAAGTTTAGCAAACTGTGGAATGAAAGCACTTTCTTGGCAAGTCTTGAGTGGTTTGGCAGTTTCTTTTTGTTCTTTGTTATTTTTCTTTATTTAGTAAATAATATTGAATGTTCAACTTAAATAACTCGGCAGACAACACTACTAATAACATCCTCTGGTCAGCTTATTACTTCTGACTTCCTACACAAATTCATCTTACTACTTCACCTCAGCAAGCATCTTGATGTTCATCTTCACTTCTGCAGTAGTTTTATGCTCTATGGGTTATGAGTTTAGTGTGCTACTTACACTCACATAAATAGTACCTAAACACAGTAATGTGTAAGTATAAATGTTAATGTGCTACTTATGCACACTGTTTGATACCTTACGACCAACATGTTCAAGTGAAGCATACCACCTTTGAGAGATCCTCCTCAGTAACACCATAGATACTTAACCTGCTTTAGCTCAACCTAGAAAGGAAAAACTTACCAAAGAGCCTTTGCCAACTCTGTAGGCTCAGACAATGCCACAGCCAATGATGCCTTACTCTGCAGTGGCCATTAATTTTTCCTCAGACCACTTAACCTGTCTGACATCCTCTGTAGTCCTTTCAGCCACCACAAACCGGGAGTGAGCCACATCCTCTTTGGTTTTTCATTGTCCATCTCTTCTGGATCAGGGAGGCACTCTGGATGATGTTGCTAGGTGTAGCTGGGGAAGTATCCCTCTAGATGGGAGCAGAAGTGCCTTTTCTGTGTCTGTCTTTATGTACACCTGTAAAGAAAAAGAAACAAAAGGTTAAACACTGCTTATACAAAGATATAATGATATGAAGACATAATGTTTGTCAGAAGAGATGATTTTTCTTACCTTAATCCTGGTGCTCAAATCCTTGCCTGAAAATGTCAGCAGAGATTCATGAGAAAGACATGTCAGAGATTCTAATATAGATAAGGACAGGGCTTCTACAGATTTCCTAGCCCAAAGCTCTGATTACAGGAAGCTTAGTCCTCACAAACTCCTTTGGAGGAATTTTTCTTTTCTCAGACAACAGTTAGAATGAATGACATGTTTTATGGGAATAGAAAGATGTTCCCCCTGAACTTAGGAGATATTGTGATATGATAGAGGATGTGCATCATTACACTGCCAGCTTTAGAGAATATATTAAATACTTCCTGTAACAATCCCAATTCTCAGCTTTCAATTCCAAAGAGGGCAGGCTGTACAAAGTTTCTGAAACTAACAGACATTTGTTTCCCACCTCAGATCTGACCCTGCAGCCATATCTTCAGCTGTGACTCTTGCTGTCTTCCAAACTTTCTCCTGTGGACAAAGAAGGAAAGGTATTGGATAGATTTGGTAAGATAATTTTCTTCCACTTAAGAATTTTACATGCCAAACTATCAGACTCGTATGTAGAAGTCTGAGAGAATTATCTACTATACTTTCTCCTGAAGGTAGTACTTATCTGCATTCCGCTGGTTTCTAACATTTCTCAATTATTGAAACATGCCTTAAGCAGCATACATGATTGTTCAGAGACTGTGTGTAGGGCCACAGTTGCTGCTACAGTGTTTAGGAGATGTACCTGGCTACGTAATCAAAAGATTTTGATGAAAAGTATGAAATTTTAAATTCAGTTTTAGATAGAGATTTTGTTTCGATCATCTGCTAGTCTGATCTTCAAACAATTTGATGAGAGAGGAAAATTAATACAGGGAGTTTCAAGATTTTAAAGGCCCATTTACAAATCCCCAAATCCTCTTTTCCATCTAAAAAAAACAAACAAGCAGTCCCTGCTTTCTTAAGCCAAACAAGGGACCAGAAAGAGGTGGTAGGATAGAAACAACAAGAATCTAGGATCTTTTCCAAAAAGGAACCATCTAATACTGCAGAATGATTGTACTAGTATTCTGTTCCTCTACACCACTCCTGCCCAAGCCTCTGAAAATCTGTCCCGGAAACTGACCCTGTACATCCCCCTTTGGCAGATTGTTTCAGACTCTTGAGTGTAAAGTGCTTTAGGTGGGATACAGTTGGCACAGGATACAAATACTTCCTTTCAAGGGGTGTTATCCCTCACCTTCCAAACCAAACAGTTTTTTTTCTTACAGTTCTTCAGCACTTAATCACACTGAGTCATAAAACCAGTGCTGTTAAATCAAAGGGGCAAACTAGTTCTAGATATTTCTTTTCTAAATCTGTATGTGTAAGTTCCAAAATTCAAGATGTTGACCCTTCAGAATCTATTACCTCTCATTCCCCAATGAAGTTTTGTGGTAAAAGCTGCATACCATCACATTCCCATAGCCAAAGGGTTCAGGAAATGTCTCTAATTGTGTGTGTCTGGTTCACACTATCAGTTCTGTGTGTTGTCTTTTGGCTTACCTGCAACTTCAGTGGTGTTTACAAAGTGGCTACTTCCAATCATAGCTCATTGCAGACTGAATGGCATTCACATATTTCCTTATTTAGATGACTCACTCATCTTTGCCGAGCCTTTTCCCAGATGTCAAGAGTCATTATAATAGGTTTCTTCCCTTCTTATTAATCTGGGGTTCCAAATAAAAGTTCAGAAATCCTCCGTGATCACTTCACACAGGATTGCCTTTCTGAGCTGTCTCATAGACCTCTTTCAGCAAAATGCTTTTTTGACACAGGAGATGTGTTATCTGGAAAATTTAATGGGCTTCTCAAATCAGTCTTAGATATCAGCCAGAGTGTATCTCAGGATCTTGGGGTTCATGTCCTCTGTTTATTCTCATGATTCTTCTTACCTGGTGGCACATGAGAAATATTCAGTAGTTTCTATAAAAAAAAATAAATAAATAAAAATACACATGGACCCAACATTTGCATCTTCTGGAATTTTATATTCTAGTATTTGGCTGTCTAAAAGGAACTGCACTTGTTCAGACTAGAAATAGAAGCAAGCCCAGGTCTCCCCTTTTCTCCTCTGGCTGTAAGCCAATCTATAACTACAGACATCTCAGATTTTACATAGGAGGCAGCATTTTCTATGGGAGTAAAGGTGCAAGACCTGTAGAACTTCTTGGACAAAACAAAGCACATCAGTGTTAAGGAGATATGGGCTATGATCCATTCCTTATGATCTCTTCAGATGATTACATATAGCACCACAGAGATTTGGTACATAAATAAGCAAGGAGGCAGTGGGTCACACAGTCTGTGCAGGCTGGCTATGATGGCTTAGGAGGGTAGCTGTTTAGCACTCCTTAACTCTCCAAGCATCTTACATTCCAAAAGAGCAAAATATAGTGGCACACAGGCTGAGTAGGACCAGGACAGACTCTCACACCTGGAAAATGAATGAGGGGAGATTCCAGGAATTGATCCAGTTGTAGGGAATACCTCAAGTAGATCTGTTTGCATCCTTTCAAACTGGACAGCTGAAAAATTCTACTCCAGGACGTCATGCAAACAAGCCTGGAAAACCATTGACTTTTCTTTCCCATGGTCAGGAATGTTCCTTTATGATTTCCACCCTTTCCACTGATGTCCACAGTAATTCTTGAGATTCAAAAGGAGTCTCCAAAGATCATTGTGGTGACTACCTTTTGGCTGAGGCAGCATTGATTCTCCCTTCTATGAAAATAGCCAAGGGTAATTACCACAACCTTCCTTACAAACTGGAACTACTTACACAAGACGGGGGAAGTTTGATTTACCGCTTCAGACCTCTTCAAGTAACTACCTGGAAGATTCAGTATTGATTCCTTTTAGGCACCTCTTTCTGGAAGATATACAGCAGGTACCAAAGGAGACAAGAAAACCTGCAGATAGGAAATCTTGTGTTGGAAAGTGGGAAAAGATTTTCTAGTTGTTACTTGGCCAATAACCAGGACCCTGTAAGGGATTATTTACCACTGGTGCTTAAATATTTGTGAGAGTCACTATATTGTGGTCTCTCTCATTCCTTTATTAAGGAACATCTTGCAGCCATTGTATCATGTCTGCCCATGGAGCCTTCACTTTCTTCTATGATTTTAGTGAAACAGTGTCTTAAGGGTGTTTTACACCAGATACCTCCTCGCAAACAGATTGCTGTTTCCAGGGATCTTAACTTTGTGCTGGAAAAGTTAATCATGTCTCCATTTGAGCCTGCTCATCGAAGATTCATTACATAGAAATCTTTTATCATTGCTCTGACATTTGCAAGAATAATATCTGAGTTGCATGCTAGCATGGTGGGAGAACCCTCTGATCTTCCATAGACATAAGGTCTGAGCGAATCCCTCATTAATGCTCAGAGTTTTGGAGTTTCTCTGCATCAAGCCATCAATCTCCCTATGTTCTATTCAGATCCTTGTAACCAGGAGGAAAAGATTTTACATGCTCTGCCCATGCATATTTGGTTCAGGTGTTGTTTTGACCAAACTAAGTCCTTTAGGAAAGGAGATTAGCTATTTATTTCTTGTGTTGGGACAAAGAAAGGGAAACCAGTGTCAAAACAGACTGTTAGGTAGTCCAATCTCACCTTCATTTTTACATATGGGTTCGGAGCCGATCCTCTGCTCCGACTCTGCCGATTTTCAAGCTCGAAGACTTCTGGTAGGCTCATGGCTAAGCAGGTATCCCATGGTGCACCAGTGCAATCCCCAGATCTCGTTTGTCACGTCAACGAGTTCGGATGTGCTTCTCTTGGCTATGGCTAAGTTTTTTGCATTTTTCATTAACTAGTGTTTTTTTTGCATATTTACTGAAAATATACATATATAGGGCTTTATCTTGTGTGACCGTAGTAGTAGTATCCTGTGTACCAGTAGTTAGGCGTAGTTGCTCTTTTGCCTACATCGTTGGTTTTGACGGTTTCGTCTTTTCCTGTTATTTACTGGAAAGTATACATATAAGGTTTACCTTAATTGCCTTGTGGTCTTGTGTGACCAGTAGTTGTAGTCTCCTGTGTATCAGTAGTTAGGCGCAGTTGCGAGTTATTGTCTATATAGTTAAGTTTTGGTGGTGTCGCCGTTCTTAATCAATAGGGGCTCCTATTGATTACTTTCCTGTCAATCGATTATTGTTGACTGGTGGTCTTTAGCGGGGACCCGCTGAAGTCTTAATCACTTTACAGTTGCAAATTTTGCTCCTACCTTTTGAGCGTGTGTGTTGTGGTATACTTGGTCTGTTTGAATTAGAAGACTCGGTTCTTCACAGGGCTAGGCCCGTTTAACTTAGAGGACTTAGTCCTCGTGTTTCTACTCCACTGTATTTTTATTTGAAAATATTTCCTGTGTGACTGAATCTGTCTGTTGTGTAGTGAAAGACCTAATTTTTTTTCATGCACCAGGCTAGGCCCGTTTAACTTAGAGGACCTAGTCCTCATGTAATTCTTCTGCAGGGCTAGGCCCGTTTTAGAGGACCTAGTCCTCAGTCATTCTCTTTCTCCTCTGGTTGCTTGTGTGTTGCAATGCCTAAGGATAGCAAGGAGCACAAACCCTCTGGGTTTAAAAAATGTATGAAGTGCTCCCAGAAAATGTCTTTGACTGATGGCCACAGTAGCTGTGTCTACAGCTTGGGAGCCATCCATTTGCAAGAATCATGTTTGCTCTGTCATGCTTTCTCTCCTAGAGTGTTGCAGGAGAGAAAGAACAAACTGATACTCGGGCTTCTTCTGAAGCCAACCTTTGAGGAAGCTTTATCTGGTTCTTCGGCTTCTTCATCTAAGTCTTCAAAGTCAAGATCTGACTCAAAATCAAAAGGTTCAAAAAGGCCTTCTCTGGCACTGGCTGGTGTTTCGGAGCCGCCTGCCAAATTAACAAAATCTGCCGCCTTCAACTCCTCAGTCTTCGGAGCCGAAGGAGAGCACTGTGGTTTCAGAGTCGATCACAGGTGCTTTCGGTGCCAACTGCTGAACCCTTGGAAATAATTGACTCTGCTTCTCGGAGCCGGTCTGTAGAGTCCATACCGGTCTCCTTGATGTTCAAATCTCCAGTGCCTGCTAGGTCGAGATCCCCAACTTTATCTTTTATATCTTCCAGGAGTCTTTCGGAAGAAGATGTGGAGAGGGTAGCACTGAGACTCCTGAAGAAGTCTGCCCTACCTAAACTTTTGTTGGCTCCGACCCAATCGGCTCTGGAGCCACTCGAACCAGTCTTGTCCTCATCCGTGATTCCTCCTCCGAGCTATGTTGGTTTTTTGGAGCCGGAGTGCTTGTTACCAACTGAGGAACCATGGTTCCGGCTCCCCTTGCTGTTGCATCGGAGCTGAGTTCAGCTCTGACACGCTCGGCTCCGTCTGTCATGTCCAGGGACCGAAGCTCTTCTGTCGGCGCCAAGGGGGAGGGATTGAATCGATCTTCATCGGTTCCAAGCCTTTCTCTCAGCGCTTCCGACAGGGTGAGCTTGGACCCTGCATCTATCTCGGAGCTGATAGCTCAGGCTCCGGCACCGTCCTTTGTCTCTTCAGAGCAGGTACAGTCTTCGGAGCCGGAGAGGCCTGCTTTTGAGGTGATGAGTGTGCTGTCACAATCTACAGCCCCTGCCAGTGGTACAAGCACTCTTTCCCCCCAGGGCTCCCACTTTGGTCTCAGTACCTACTCTCTCTGGCGACAGCAGAGACCCACAACCTCAGGAGCCACAGGCTGGTGGCCCCCACTCTTCTGGGGCCTCCCTCAGAAGGTCCCTTTGAGGAGCCCTCTCGAAAGAGAGTATCCAAGAGGAAGCATATTGACTCCCAGAATGAGTGTCTGACATCGGACACTGACCTCAATGAGTCGGAGGGGTCCCCTAAGTCATCCTCTGACATCTCCCTTGTGGACATTCTAGAGATCCTTAAACAGAGGTGCGACTGGCCCACTGTCAACCCTTCTGATGAGGAGTCTGTGTACCTGAAGGCTTTCGGGTCTCAACCCTCTGCCTCTTTGGTGCCTCCACCTTTCGACGAGCTAATGGATCTGGTTAGTCGGAAGGTGTGGGATACTCCCGATGCCATGGAGCTAGTCCCTAGAAGACCAGATAAGTTCCTGTCTGCCCCTCCTGGAAAATAATTCTTGTCTAAGGGCGTTCCAGTAGATGCCATGGTGGTGGCGGCAGCCATGAAGAAGGAGTTGGCAGAGACTTCTTCCTGTGTTCATCTACCAAACAAGGAGTCTCGACAGATGGACAGATTTGGGAAGTGTGTATTTAGTTCAGCGGCTTTTACACTTCGATCTCTGAACTATCTTACCCATTTCAAGAGGTTGCGGAGGGATTTCCTCAAGGAGTTAGGAGATTCCATACAGGGTGCTTGCCTGAGGGAGTCCCTGATAGGATCTCTGCTCAGTTGTCCAACCTAAATTCGGTAGTTAACTCCTCCATGCGGCTTATCTCTCATGCGGCTGATAGAGCGAGCAGAGCAGTGGGTTCAGGAGTTGCCCTTGGGCTCCATTCCTGGATGCGCTTGTGTAATTTTGCGGAGCCTTTTAAGTCCACCTTCACCAACACCCCATTTGATGGTTCCTCCTTGTTTGGTTCCAAGGTGAAAGAAACACTCTGTGTGAACAGGAAGGAAAGACTCTCTCTGCAGTTCCATCTTGACCATACCCCAAAGGTCAAAGGGGAGGTAAGATGTGGTTCAAAAGGTCCCAGAGGGCCTTTCCGGACACACAGAGTGAATCCTTCTTCAGAGGCAGAGGAGGAGGAAATGGTAGATGTCGCCCTAGAGGCAGGGGCGGTCCGCAATACCAGCAAGGCCGTGGTTCCTTTCGAGGGTGGCCTTATCAGCGCTCCTGATGTGGGGCCCTCTCTTTGTATTCAGAAGCCTGGCTAAATATAACCCAAGACAAATGGGTACAAAGAGTTGTTACCAGAGGCTATATCGTACCCTTTTCCCTTCCACCGTTTGTTCCCAAGAAGATCCCAGATGTTCCACTCAATCACAGGGATCAGGCAACTGTGGAGATCAACAAGTTGCTCTCAAAAAAGAGTCATCCGGTGTGTCCCAGCAGACCAGACCGGTACAGAACTTACTCCAGGTTCTTTAGTCCCAAAACGAACCGGAGACTCGAGGCCAATATTGGACTTCAGCAGATTAAATGAATCTGTGAAAAAGGACAAGTTTCGGATGGTCACACTGCAGTCGATACTTCCGTTGTTAGGGAAAGACTATTGGATGTGCTGTCTGGATCTCCAAGACGCCTACTACCATATAAAAATGGACAAGGCGTCAAGGAGGTATCTGCGCTTCAGGCTGGGAGCCAGCCATTATCAGTTTCATGCTCTGCCCTTTGGTCTCACCACAGGCCCCAGGGTGTTCACCAAATGCATGGCAGTAGTGACAGCTCACCTGAGACATCAGGGATTCCAGGTGTTTCCATATTTGGTCGACTGGCTCCTGACCGCCCCCACCAGACATCTACTTCTCCAAAACAGGGTGATTGCTTTTGTTATTCCTACCATGGTAAACCAGTTTCATGCTGTGCAAAGGTTCATTATACTAGAGACTTTGCTTCTTCAATGGCATATCGGAAAAGGGTGGACTGTAGAAATATTCTAAAAGCAGCACATGACCCTCTATACATACCTGTACAAGGCATTACAAACTGGATCTTGTTTTCTAGGTCCAGAACAGGGTTTGCTAGGACAATTCTTTAGGGGCTGTTAGATCCATAGCTCTCCTCTTCCTAGGTTGGATAGGCTTTGGTAATTAACCCATACAGCCTAAAGGCTACTGCAGCAGTAGGAGGGATGAACATAGTACAGTTGTGTAAGATATTCTTTATATTTGATCACTGCTGCAGTAAGCCAACCTAGATAGGTTATATCCTACAAGGATGTAACAGCGGGCCAGCTTCCAAAGCTTTAGGATACCTTCCCTGCACCCAAACCATTGGTGAGTGAGAGCTGTGCTGACTAGACGACCGGTTTAGAGCTTTTCCAGCACTGAAGGGTACACTACTCTTAGGGTTTTTGAGGATCAATGGTCAGCTT
This sequence comes from Protopterus annectens, assembly GCF_019279795.1. NCBI lineage: Eukaryota > Metazoa > Chordata > Ceratodontiformes > Protopteridae > Protopterus > Protopterus annectens. The sequence continues at coordinate 1,733,872,085 of NC_056726.1, read as the reverse complement.
GTGCTGTTCCATTTCTAGGCAGATAAGTTCCTTCTGGGGGAAAAAACTTCCTCTTTAAAAAAGTTATTTGATAACTTTCCTGAACAGGAAAGTGTTATCTTAAGTCTAAGAGTTTGTGTTTTAACAGACTGTCACAAGACTGTATTGTACTTTTTAAATGGGTGCAGTCTTTTTTTCCTTTTAGTTTAAAATTATTTGAAGTATTTAAATTTTTTTTCTATGGAGAAATTGTGTTTATTCTACGTTTTGGGGCTGGCAAAGTGTTTTAAAGTGCTTTTTTACTGTGTTTTCCTGTGAAAAAGTGACTTCAGAAGAGTTTTTGCTGTTTGTTTTCCCCAAGAAAGAGGCACCATTTTCATCTTGACCATGAAACAAACTGTTGGTCCCACTGTCAGTTGTTCTTCCATCCAAAAAAAAAAAAAATGTTAAACAGGCTTTGCCACCACAGCAGGCTAGCATTTTGCATTAGATGCAGGTGGGTGACTTTTTGATGTGGCCATTAGTTGTACACCAGACCACTCATCTCTTACCCTAGAGCTCTCTGATGTAGCACCTACATCCACTATGCACTGAATGTTAATCACATCCTTTGCAGCTGTTGGGGTCCCTTCACTGGGCAAGGGAGAGATTCTCTTATCGGTCCTGGGAGAGGGAACATGGAAGTCTTCCCTGTTTTGTCAGATTGCTGTGCCCATTCCTGAGGAGGTTGTTTCTGCCATTAATAACATTGTTGGCCTCATTTTTCCTGTCCAAAAAAAAAAGAAAATTAAACATGTATCTATTCCTCAAATTTCCTTGGATGGGAGTAATTTAGTGGGTCTGGCTCAGGGTTTAATTCAGGCTATTGATCCTTCTTATAAAGTGAAGGAACATAGGGTTTTCTCCTCAGATTTCTGATTCAGGATGAGAGCTTAGTTTTTAATTTTCCATGTTGGGGGGGGGGGTCTCTTTTTCTGAAACTATTTCCATAATGTCCTAATGTTTTCAGTGGGAAAACACTAAGGTTTCTCTGTCCCACAGAAAATACTGTGAGATATTACAGAAGGAATTTCCAGAACCTTCACCTATTCCACCAGTTCTTTTAGCATTGGATTATGTGTCTTACTATCTGCAATTTTCCTGATAGCCAGCTGTCCTTAAAAGCATAGCTCTCAACCAATCGGGGACAAATCTCAACAGAATCAGGGACACTTTTAAAATATTAGTTCTATTAACTGGAGGCATTAACATTATTGGAGAATATGAACTGATATAGATTTCCTGAAGTAAAATAAGTGTTTAGTTCTTAATTATTGTCATTATTAAGTATAACTAACCACCTTTTGTCCAAAGGGTACCAGTGTTAAGAGGGACAGAACTAAAATTTTACTCAAAATCAGGGACAGTTGAGAGGTTTGCTTAAAAGGCAGATAGAATGTAATAAAGTTCCTCAGTCTTGAGTATTTATACACTGTTCCCAGATCTGACCCAGCAGCTATAACTTGAGTTAATCCTGCTGCTGTTAAACATTTAGATATGATGTCCTTTTCATTCTTCTTCACTGATGGGTTATGGATCCGACTCGACCGCATTTCCAAGCTTTGAATCCAAGTCTCAAGCTCCTCCCTCTTCCCATAATGCACTACATAACCCCCAACCCCTCAGATCTTGTTTGCCGCCATTACAACCAGACGCAGATTCCAGAGTCTCGCATGATATTTCCGAGAAAACAACTTTAGAGCCAAGTTTAATCTTTAACTTTAAAATCTACATTCTTCACTATTATATATCCTCCCTCTAATTTTTAGTTCTCAATGACGTTAGGGATTGTTTTCCTTTTTCTTCTCAGTCACCTGTGTTTTCTTCCGTTGAGCCTGTTGGCACTTTCTTTCTTTACTCTAGTTGTAAAATAAATAAATAAATTATGAAGTAGCAAGTGCGGATGACCCAATACCTTCACCGGTAACGGCAAATGCTCATTTGGTAAAATACCAAATTCAGGCTGTTGAAATGCAGCTTCAAAAGTGTAAAATAAATATCAAGAGTAACCAAGAATGTCGACAACGTAGTGCAATCCAAAAAACAGCTTTATTCCAAAGGGTAAACCACAAGCGCTTTCGCCCGTTGGTAACGGGCTTTTTCAAGTGTACCAGTTGAATTAAAAACCATGCTTATATACTGCTAGAGCCATAAAAACCATAGTTAATTGGCTCCAGTTGATTAGTTAATTATGTGTTTCCATCATAGACAAATTGTAATTATGGTCTACTTTTTCACATAAAATAATGCTTAAACCAGCATGATTCAGAAAATATTATTAAAATGCTCGTATTGAAGTAAAGATAAAAATATAAATGACAATTGTATTACATTGCTCTAAAAATATTTAAAATGTAAATAGCATTGAAAATGAACTTCTGAATGTGTCTTTTCCAGGAATATTAAAAACAAATAATTCTTACACTGAATTGTTTAAAAACTTTCAAATGTTGTACTGTGACAGAGGCTTGTTATAAATACATAAATTTAAAATACTGCACAAAAAACATGTTCGAGAATTGCTCTTTAAATATAGTGTGAATGCCCAGTGTGGAAAGAGAACACTTAATACAAATGCTTTGATGCCATATTAACCTGTACTAAAAACTAAAATAAAAAATGCAAAGTACAAGAAATGTGGTTGACCAAATGTGTTAACTTAAATGTAACTGGGAATGTTGGGGGAATAATGTTAACTAATGGGGCTACAGATTTAGATAGTAAACATTATAACTTATTCCTTTTGGCTTTTAAAATGCTAGCCAAACTAGGCCCATCATTCAATCCTGGATATTTTGTGGCATTCAATCTAATTTGCCATATCAGTTCTCTTATACTAAGCATTGTTTCCCAGTCCCCTCCTCTCAAGTCTTGAGTGACCTTGTCCAGAACGAAAAAACGAATGGACATATTAGCACAAGTCAGAGAATGCTTAAAAAAAGCATTGGACTCTTTTTCTTTTTTGTTCTTGACATCGTACATGTGCTCATATATCCTGCGTTTTAGTTCTCTTTCTGTTTTGTCCACATAAAATGGTGGGCAGTTCTGGCAAAGCCCTATGTACACTACTCCTGAAGAATTGCAAGTGTAGTGATTCTTGGATGTTAATGTGATTTTACGAGAGGGGATGTCCACGTAATCAGTATCAAGAATGAATGAGCATTGGTGGCACCTGCCACATGGAAAAGTCCCTCTCCTTTTGTATATATATATATATATATATATATATATATATATATATATATATATACACACACACGCACATATATATTTTTAAATAGTAATGAGAGTTTTTCTTTGTGTATGTGGTATATGGTCGAACTTTTGCTACAAACTGTACTAGTTTGCTTTTGTCCCTAATCAGTAGTATGTCTGATAAAGATGCACTTCTTGTGGGCATAAAATCCCTAATTTAGATGCCCACAAGAAGTGTGTCTGCTGCTTGGGACTGGGCCACCTCAATGTTTCTTATGAGGTATGCGTCTCTTTCAATCCATGAACCCTCTTGAATCGGCGCAATTTGCTAATTTTAAAAGGACTTTTGCCAGCTTTATTGCCACCTTCTTTTCAGGGTCACCTCCCCTATAAACTTTCAACCTTCAAGGAATCAAAAAGGTGAGCCCTGTCAGCATCTCCAAGGGTGTCGTCAGAGCATGTGAGAAACTGCAGAAACTCTCAAATCTGACTTCCTCGGATACAAGCAAGGCCACTCCTCAGATTCACAAGCCCCTTCAGATCCAATGGGGGCCATTACTGTGTCAACGCCTCCATTGCCATCTATCTCTGTGTCTGATTCTACAACCTCAGATCTGACCATGAGAAGCTGTACTCCTCTGCTCATCCTAAAACCAGTTTCCCCAGCTCCTCCTCCAAACATCTTGCAAACCTTATAAAACCATCCGGACCCGCTTCTTCGGCTTCATCCAGATCTTCTAGAAGCTTGATAGAAGCTGATATGGACAGGATGATGTGGAAGTTTCTCAGGGCTCAGATCCAGATGGGGGTCTTCCCAACTCCGTCCCCTTTCGGATCCATGAGTGCACCAACCCATTCCTTACAGACTAATTCTCTGATCCAACCTGTGGTTTCGGAGCCCCAAGATACTAGATACATGAGAAAGTCTGCATCAGATCTGAGGAAATACCCTTCCTAGTCTCCAACTATTTCCATGACCAGCCCTGCTCTGATCTCGTCTGATCAGAGTGGGTCTCAGTCTGGGAGTTCAGAGACAGGTCCAAGGGGGATAGGTTCAGCTCTGACATTGATCAGTCCCTTCCTCTTGGTTCTTCTGTGTTCGACAGCTTGGGTCCGACTTTTTTCTGTAGGTCTTGGATCTGGGGTTGGCCCTGTTCTCTCCCCCTTGACTGTCTCAGCTCCGAGGGGGAAGGAAGGAGTTTCTCCCGGTCTTTCTGCTTTTCAGGTTGCAGAAAGGGCCTTCTCTATGCACAGAGATTCGTCCTCTCACATCTCAGATCCTTCCTCCCACCCTTCATTGGGTCCAAGCACTGAGCCAGTCATTCCTGTCCTAGGTCAGCCTACCTCAAGGAGTATCCCTACTTTCTCTTCTGAGGAAATTCCCCTTTCTTCCAACATCTCCCCTGACCACCCCATGGAAGAGATCCTGCGGAAGAAGACGTGCAAGAGGAGGCACATAGACTCCCCAATGAGTCCCTCACAGAAGACACTGACTTTGAGGGAGAAGGATCCCCTCAATCACCACCTGATAACTTCTTCTTTGGAGACATTTTGGAGCTCCTTAAACAGAAGGGTGGTTGGTCTTCCTTGGAGGATTTTGGGGTGGGCCCATCCACATCTTGTGTGACACCCCCCGGCAGACAAACTTCTTGACCTAGTTTCCCACCGGGCTTGGAAGGAGTTGGACACTGAGCCCATCCCCAAATGCCTGGACAAATTCCTCAGCCCCCCCCCTTCAGACAGATCTTACTGGAGTAAGGGTGTTCCAGTAAATGCCATAGTTGTAGCAGCAGCTACAAAAAGAGTTAGTTGAGCAAAGCTCCGTGGCCCATCCAGTGAGCAAAGGAGTCTAGAGTAATGGACAGATTCGGAAAGCAAATTTAAACCTCAGCCACTTTCTTACTGATGTTAAATTACCTGGCACATTTTACCTGTTTGCAAAGAGATTTGATCAAGAAGCACTCAAATTCTCTTGCTGAGACTATGTCAGAGGACAACCTCGAGAAGTTCTCTCCCCATCTGGCTACTCTGTCTGTTGCCAATTCTTTGAGGTTGATCTCCATACAGCGGAAGGTACCTCAAGAGCAGTTGGTTTAGGCATAGCTATTAAGAGACATGCCTGGAAGAGGCTTTGTGACTTTGCAGAACCCTTCAAGGCATCCTTTGTTAATTCCCTCTTCGATGGCTCTTCCTTGTTTGAGCCACCAGTGAAAGAAATGCTAACCCACAGCAAGCAGGAAGAAAAAACCCTGTCTGCCATGGGGATCAAGTTCTCTACCCCATCAGAGGACCTTTTCTAGAAACCAGCGAGGAGGGAAGAAAACTTGATTCCAGAAGTCTCTGGGACCTTTCCAAGACCAACATGGAGACACTTCCTTCAGAGGCAGAGGGGGATGTTTCAGTCGTAGGCATCGCCCATGAGGCAGATGGCGTCCACAAAACCAGGACTTCAGACTCCTCCTCTGACAGGCCCCATCAGTGCTGCCTGACTGTCCATCTCTGGAGGTAGTCAGGGGTCATCTGTCCTTGCACCTAGTTGCCTTGACAAATCTTACAAACGATGCTTGGGTGCTAAATATAATATCCAGGGGTTATTACATTCCCTTTTCCCTTCCACCTCCAGGACCCAAGAGAAAACTCCCTGATGTTTCACCCAGTCAGAGGGAGTACGTAGCGCAAGAAGTTCAAAAGCTGCTGCAAAAGAGTCATCCAACAGGTCCCAACTGAACAAATAGGATTCGGAACTTACTCCCGCTTCTTTTTGGTGCCAAAGAAAACGGGACCCGAGATCAATTCTAGATCTAAGCAATCTGAATCAGTATGTCAAGAAGTCAAAGTTCTGAATGGTTACGGTCCAGTCCTTCTTCCCTGTTCTGCGCAAGGATGATTGGATGTGCTGTATAGATCTCCAGGATGCATACTATCGCATCAAAATAAACAGGTGCCCCAGGAGACACCTGCGCTTTCAGCTGGGAGCCAATCACTACCAATTCAGAGTACTGCCCTTTTGGACTCACTACAGCCACACGCATGTTTGCTAAATGCTTGGCAGTTGTACCTGAGGCTAAAAGGATTTCAGATGTTTCCTTATTTAGACAATTGGCTCCGCCTCCTCACTGCCCCAACAAGGCATCAGATGCTACGAGCCAGGGATTACTTGCTTCAGATCTCTGACTCCCTTGGCATTACGATAAATCTTCAAATGCAACTTGACCCTTGTACAAAATCTAGAATTTATAGGAACTCAGATGGACACCACAATCCAAGTCGCTTCACTGCCTCTTCATTGTATTATTTTTTATTTTATTTTATTTTACATTTGTTGACCGGGCTAGTCTGGCTGGATACATGTCCATTTTCAGCAGAGGCCTGAGGAGAAAAGCTCCACTAATAAACTAGTAGCTAACAAATAACAAAAAAGTATACAAAGCATGCAAGTAACTAAGGGGACAATTATCATGTAGAATAGTAATGCAGAGGCAATTTGACAAGAAATAAACAATAGTGCGGAATCATTATGACTTAATATTTACTGTAGAAAGACTGCTAAAAAAGAATGAAGAAGGAGGGAAAAAGAGACAGCTGGAGAGTCTATAAATATTTACATAATTGAACAAATTAGTAGCAGACATGTTGTGCCGAGTACTACTTTTCGGATAGAGATTAGGACAAAGGAGATCCGGATCTAGGTTAGATAAAAGGAGAAATGACAGGCTGCTGAGATTATGGCAAGTAACAGAAGAAGAGGTAATATAGGAGAAATAAACAGGCGGTGGGTTGCGGGTCTACTTCACTAAAGGGATAGAAGTAGTGATAGAGGGCAGGTAGAAGAGCAAAGAAGGGTACAGGAGAGAGGGATTGTTTCCTGAGCTCAGTCAGGATTAGAGCAGGAGCATAGCCAGTGGGATTGCAAATATTTCCTTATTTGTTTTTTGAAAAGGTGAGATGAGCCTAAAGTGGTTAGTTCTATGGGAAGTTTATTCCAGTATGATCCAACAGTATTGGCAAATAAGGAGTCACCTGCTTTATTGTGGGATTTGAGAGTAGCTACTAGAAGTTTGCTGGCTGAGCGAAGGGAAGTAAGATTTCTGTATGGGGCAATGAGGTTATTAAGTATGGGTGTATTAGAGGGGTAATGGAGAATTTTATAAGTGATGACTAATTGCTGTAGGAGAATTTGATTCTGAAGTTCCAGCCAGTTAAGGTTTTTGAGATTACGACAATGGTGAGTACGAAATGGGGAACCTGTGGCAAACCTGGCAATACTATGGTAGGCTATGGCAAGTTTCTGAAGGTTAGCTTTTGAAATGTTGATAAATGATGGAGAGGCATACAGTAGTGTAGAGAGGAGATGAGTTTGGGCAAGAGACACTTGGGTAGCTGCAGTAAGAAAGGGCTTAAGTCTATAGAGGGCACCTATCTTTTTATTAACAGCCTTGATGGTTAGATCAATGTGACAGTCAAAGCTTAGTTGATTGTCTATAGTAACGCCTAGAAGTTTGGTGGAACTGCCAGGATTAATGATAGTGCCATTGCCAGACACAATGGAAAATGAGATTGGGGCAGATTTAAGGGTTGGGGTGAAGAGTAGTAATTTGTTTTTTTGGGGATTAAGGAGGAGACAGATATGTTGGAACCATTTTTCTGCTGCTGTAAAGACTTTTTGGGTGGAAGAGTGGAGTTCTCCTGAAGATAAAGCAGAACAGATGAGAGTTGAATCATCTGCATACTGAATACAAGTGGATGTCGGGTGTGAAGTAGACAGGTTGTTTATAAATGTAGAGAAGAGGAGGGGACCTAAGATGGATCCTTGAGGAACACCGATAGTGACTGAGAGCTGAGAGGATATATATGGCTGTCCCAGAGGACAGCTTGTTTTCTATCTTTCAAATAGGAGTCAAACCACTGTAATGCCGAAGAGTCAAGTGAGAGGGATGTCAAAGTGTCTAAGAGTAGTTGATGGTTAACCATATCAAAGGCTTTTGAGAGGTCCAGGAATAAGGCAGAGGAGAAAAGGTTGTTATTGCGATTTTTGTTGATCATGTCTGTGAAGGAGAGAAGGGCAGTGGAAGTACTATGGTAGGGCCTGAAACCGTGTTGAGAGTCTACGAGTAGGCTATTTTGCAAGAGATGATTTAGGAGTTGATGGTGAATACAACGTTCCATGATTTTAGATAGTAGGGCTATAGGCCGGAAGTTCGAAAGTTCATTAGAGTTACCTCCTTTGTGGAGGGGAATGATATGGGAGACTTTCCAGTAGGATGGGATAGTAGATTCGGTTATTGTTCTGTTAATTAAGATAGAGACTGGGTAAGCTAGTTCTGATGCTGCTAGTTGCAGATATTCAGCTGGTAGTTTGTCGGCTGAAGGGGTGCAAGGCTTAAGTTTGGAGAGTAACTTACGTATGTGGGTTGTGGAGACTGAATTAAATTTTAGAGTGGGGGTGTTATTTTGAGGAGAGGTGTTTTGAGGGAAAGGGGGGGGGTCATTGTGTTTGCTAGAGAGGTGACTGTTTCAGAGAAGAAGTTGTTGAAAGTATCGGCTATTATGTTGGGTGGGGTTTGAGCTAAGATAGCAGGTGTGGGCGTTTTGGTATTCCCTGGATGGAGCAGTTTATTGATTCCTGACCAGAATTTTTTGGGGTTGTAATTTTGGTTTTGTTGATATTGAAGGTAATAGTTTTTTTTATCAAGATAGGTGAGTTTTTTTGTAGTATTTCTAAGGTGTTTGAAGTTTAGAAGGTCAGCAGGGTTTTTAGTGGTTCTCCATTTATGTCTCTGAGAAATCAGGTGTGGGATTTACTGACTCTTCTGTCCCTTCCTGCAAAATGAATTAGTGCTGCAGGCTCTGGGATCTGTGTCTGCAGCTATTATACTTCCTCTAACAAGATTCTTTATGCATATTCTGCTGTGATGATGTGAGGTGTGACATCCCCACGCTGGGCCAATAATCAATGAGCTGACACCTCAGCACTGACACTGGATAGAGATGTTCTTTTGGAGTACAGATGGTTACACTCAATATTTCCAAATGCAGACCTCTCTGCATCAAGCACAATTTCCATAAAGAGCACCCAGGGAACATGCTCAGTCCAAGGGCTGGTTCCTCTCTCTATCTGTCCAGACCTCCAATAAGACTCCCCACTGGCACAACTTAGAGTTGAGTCCTTGGCTGGGATTCCAAGCTAAGTCGTCTTGCACCCTCTCTGTGAACCTAGTGCTTTGTGTCCCTGCTCCAGGCAGCTGATCCACACAGAGATTTGATTTGCATGCGCAAACACACACACACATACACTCACTTGGGGAAAGGATGGCACAGATTCACTTGCTGTGTGCCCCCTTCTGCCCAGACTATAAAGTAGTTATCTCTGCCACCAGAACCCCTGCCAGCTACATTAAGGCTCTTACAAGGGTACCCAATTATACTGTGAAATTAGTATTAATACAGATGATAATGTTGACCAACCAGCAAGGCTTTCAGGAGTGGCCAGTGTTATCACCAAATCAGCTCTGAGAGTATTTGCAGATATTTAAATATTTTTCTAAAAGGACCAGCCGCAATGAAAAGTTTAAATATATTTAATAATAAATAATAAGTGTATGAGAATACTAAATATCTATTTGCACTAAACACCAGAGTTTCAGTTACAGGCAGTATTAAAAACAACACTGATGGAAAGTTTCACACAGTTCTAGAAAAACAGTATTTACTAGTCTCACTATCTATTTCTGACTGACTAAAAGAATTACTGTTCCTACTTACTGAATAGAGCATGGCAAGATGGGTGAGTGGTCCTTGTTGTCAGATCCAAGACAGAACACAGAATGCTGCTGAGACTTCAGCCTCCTGTAATATTAAAGCATTATTTCTATACAGCATGATATCACATACATCTGGTCATCTGGCTCTGTTTCCCGCACTATCCCCCATCACTAGAAGCTACCAGGCTTTAGCACCTATGTGCTACAATACAAACAGAGCTTTGCTCAGTTGTGTAGCTTCTGGAGGCCATAAAACCATTTCAGTCTTCCTACAGGAGCTACCGACTATTCTGTAGTCCAGACACTGCATCTCTGGCTCCATTCATATTTGTGGGATAACATCTTTTTGGCTTAACCCATAAAATAATTTAATTTCAAGAATATTTTGCAAAGTCAGGTGGCCGAAGATTAACCTCTTCACTTCTAGTATTTGCTGTTGCAATGTATATATTGAAACAGTTACAACAATGCATGTACATTTATTTTCCTTCTAGAAAGGCACACCATTGATACATTTTAACACAAGCAAACTTTACAAATACATTTTCAGCACAAGTATCTATACAAATCAGTTTGATGTACAAATGATATATAATTATTTACAAATTTCCAGCTAGCTGTGCTGGCATATGTTATAAATCCACTGCCTTATTTCTCCTCGCATGGCTGGAAGTACCTCCTATTGTCGCATGAGTTATTGGCAGCTATGCCAGGGCACTCATAAAATCGTCTAAGGCCAGCTTCAAGAGAAAAATTGCACAGGACACCAAGGATAATCACAAGGCTTTCTTTAGTTATGTTAGGAGCCTGGGTGGGAATTCCCAGATATGCTCAGAATTAGTCCAAAATGACAAAAATTCACAGAACCCACAGACATTGCCAACATCCTAGCTGACAGGTTCAGTGCAAACTCCCCCCCCTCCCCACCAAAAGGGCAAATATCTATCCCAGCAGAGTGCTGCCCCCCGACATCTCAGATGCTCAGGTAAGAGCCGCCCTCTCCAAAGCAAAAAAACACAGCATCAATGGGACCAGACGGTGTCCCGAGCTGCGTCCTACATGAACTCCAAAGAAGAGCTAAACCCAAACATAAAACTACTGTTCAGTCTCAGCCTTACTACAGGATATGTACCCAAAGAGTAGCGTACAGCAACAGTGGTCCCTCTCCACAAAGGTGGTGCCTCAACGAATCCTGGAAGCTATCACCCCATAAGCCTGACTAGCTTGGTCTGCAAAGCTATGGAAAGGATCATCATGGACCTCATAAATAAAGATATTGGGGACCTACAGACACTGGATCCTACCCAGTTCGGCTTTAAGGGCAGATCCTGCCTCTTAAACCTGGCCAATTTCTTTGGAACGGTCACCAATACCATTGACGAGGGGAAGGTGGTCCACACAGCCTACCTGGAACTCGCAAAAGCCTTTGATACAATACTCCACTCGGGCATTATAGATAAGCTCACCAGCTTAAATATAAACCCCTATGTCACTAGATGGGTTGCAAACTGGCTCAAGGACAGAACCCACATGGTTAGAATTGCTGGAGCCATGTCAGACTCCAAACCAGTTACAAGTGGAGTCCCACAAGGCTCAGTCCTGGGACCTCTCTTGTTCGGTATATATTTCTCGGAGGTACAGGCCAACACAGAAGGACTGTGGCTGACCAAGTTCGCAGATGACTGCAAACTAGGTGCCATAATCGACTCTCCAGCCGACACAAGCATCCTACAAAAGGGCCTCATAGAAACAGACAACTGGTGCCAGAGCCATGGCCTCAAGCTAAACGCCAAAAAGTGTATAGTCATCCCCTTTGTCAAAAACAAAGTGCCCACAAATTACCACATAGGTGGTAATCCATTAAGTACGGAAGAAGTAATTAGGGACCTGGAGACCCAAGTTGATAGCAATCTCTCATTTGAAAACCACGTGGCAAAAGTGGTTAGAAAAACATTTTATATAGCCCACCTAATCATGAAGGGATTCACATCTAGATCAGGGGAGGTCATCGTGCCTCTTTATTCATTCCTCATCAGGCCCATAATTGAGTACAATGCCATTTTTGGGATGTACCTTTACCAGACATCTGCAGCTACTGGAAAGACCCCAAAAGTACCTCACCTAGAGGATCAAAGGGCTCAAACAGATGCCATATGCTGCCCGGTTAAAGAAACTCCAGCTCTACTCAGTGGCATACCGCCTGCTCAGAGGCGATATATAAAGCCATGTCCAACCCGGAATTAATGGACATGCTGCACCTCAGAAAATCCAAATCCCATTGAGCTACGCGCTTGAGAGACTTGAACCTCAGCAATGAAATAAATAGGACATGCTGGAGGGACAGATTCTTAACCCAGAGGCTCCCTTCATTCTGGAATAAAATCCCAGTCCAGGTTAGGCAGAGTCCCTCATTGACTCTCTTCAAGAGGAATCTTGATGAGTGGATGGGAAATTGTAGGTTTACCCCGGGTATCGCTTCTGTGTCACTGTTAGACAGAGGCACAGTATACTAACCTCGAAAAAGGGCATAGCAAAATTAATTTAAAATGGATGGCAAAAGCCAAACACACTCTGGCTAGGCTTATAAATGCCCTAGGGCAGATAGCCTAGTATGAACCTAAGTAGGGCAGCGGATGTGTAACATATGCCAGCATAGCTAGCTGGAGTTTCCTGTTATACTGTAACAGGATACTAGAAGAGAAGAGGTTAATATCAGTCCAGTTAACTTTGAAAAATAGTCTGAAATTAAATTACCTGGTTTAGGCCATAAAGATTGTATCTTACAGTTCTGATTGTAGCCAGAGATGAAATGTCTGTGAAAACCAGGACTAAGGGTCCTACTGTATTCTCCCTAGGGATGAACTAATTGCTACCCTGAAAGGGTGGAAATTTTGAAATGTGTTATATACCACCTGGAAGCTATAAAACCATCTCAATGATGATGTGTGTGTGTGTGTGTATGGTAACACATATGTGCTAGATTCTGATCCAGTTTCTAGTAATGGGGGTAGTGTGGAAACCAGAGTTAGATGACCAGATGCATGTGATGTCTTTCTGTAATCCAGCACTGAAATGATGTTTTAATACTGGATGAGACAGACGTCTCTGGACATTCTGTTTCTGAAACCTGACCAAGAAGGAAAACCACTCACCCACTTAATCTTGCCTTGCTTTTAGTATGTAACCAGGGAATAAAAATTATTTAGATAGTCAGGAAACTATAGTGAGATTAGTTGAGTACTGATTTTCTGTATGCATATGAATCTTATCCATCTGAGTTACTTTTAATATTTCCTGTGAGTGAAACTCTGGTGTTTATTGTAAATAGATATTTAGTATTTTCATGTTCTTTTATTTATTATTAAATATATTTAAACTTTTCATTATGGCTGGTCTTTTAGAGAATATTTTAAACTTTGAGAGTACTTATATTTATTTGGTGACACCGTGGTCGCTCCTGAAAGCCTTACTGCATTTGTCAAATACTACCATTTATATTAGTACTAATTTTACTCTGTATAATTGGGTACCCTTGTAAGAGACTTAGAGTAGCTGGCTGTTGGCAGTATAACTACCTTATAGTCCGGACAAAGGTAGCAGAAATAGCAAATCTGTCCCCGCTTTTCCCAGGATTTTGTGTGTGTGTGTGGGGCAGCTACTTGGAGCAGGGACACAGAGCACTGGTTTCACAGAAGGTGGTATAGGATTTGGCTTGGAACTCTCAGATGAGGACTCAACTCTACAGCTGTGGCAGTTGGTAGTCTTATTAGGGACCTGGAGAGAGAGAGGGAATCCCAGCTCCTGGACTGTGTGTTCTTAAGGGAAATTGTGCTTTATGCAGAGAGCTACATCTGGAAATATTGTGTGCATCTATTTTTGTTCCAAGTGAAGGCCCTTCACTGAGTAGTGAGGATTCAGGCTCCTTGATTACTAACCCAAAGCAGAGATGTCACATCTCCAGTGGACCTTAATGGTACAGTGGTTCATTCTTTACCAGCCTTTGTCTGTTACGATCAGACTCTCTCCAGTTTGCAACATCATATTCGATGGTGGACACAATCAGATGACCTATTTCTGGGCAGACCCCCCCCCAGTAGCTACAGTGACCTTGGATGCTTCCCAATTGGGGTGGGGGGCATTACAAGGGAAAGATGGTCCAAGGCATGCCCCCCCCAGAGACCAAGCTGCATATCAATGTCCTCAAGATGAGAGCAGGCCTTCTAATGTTGCAAGCCTTTCAGGACATTCTCCCTCTGGGGTCTACTGCTATCCATATGGACATGTCATGTCAGTAGTTTGGTACATCAGCAAACAAGGAGGAACCCGTTCCTACCAATTGTACAGAGTCTGGGAATGGGTGATCTCTTCAGACCACCTTCTAATTGCAATGCATGGGGAAAACCAATGTGCTGTCAGACAGACTCAGCAGGTACATTCTGACCTTCACGAGTGGCCCTCAATCAATCAGTAGTGAGCATGATTTTCAGGTGTTGGGGCCAACCTTGCTGTGATCTATTTGCCTCTCCCTTCAGCAACAAATGCAGCAAGCTTTTCGCAATGATCCTTCTTCAGGGGGAGTTGCCGAGGGATGCGGTGATTTACAATTGGTCCCTGGAACTCCTTTATGCTTACCCCCTCTCCTGTTGATCCTAAAATGTCTGCAGAAAGCCAGCAGGTTGAAGAGCGTAGTCATCCTCATTGCCCCCTTCTGGCCTCAACAGGTATGGTTCCCCTTTCCATGGTGTCACATCAAATATCCCCCATGGATACTGGAGTCCCCTCAGAACCTCCTATCTCACCCATCAGAATTCCAGCATCGAATCACCACAGCCTCAAACTGACAGAATTGTTTCTCCACTTCCAGTGATAGTCAGACGGTTCAGGCTTGCTTCCCCAGTCTGTGACATTTTGGCTTCCCAGAATGCTTTCACTAAGAAGTTCTATGAAAGCAATTGGAAAAGATTTTCAGTATGGGCTTCTAAGGAGAACATTGACCCTTTTTCAGTGCCTAATTCAGCCATCCTTCTTTATCTCCCTAGTCTTTTTAAAGAAGGAGCTAGTTTTCCTTCCATCAAGCTGCAGCTAGCTGCCATACCCAAATTTTCATCCTGGAAGTGAATCCTTATCTGTGTCAAGTTCCAGGTTATGTAAAGCCTTTATGAAAGGATTTTTTTTCCTTAGACCACCCATAAAACACCCTTCTCCCCTTTGGGATCTCACATTGGTACTGCAAGGGCTGACTGAGAAACCATTTGAACCAGCAGACAATTGTGACATGAAGTTTCTTTCTTGGAAAATGATCTTTTGATAGCTATTACTTCAGTGAAAAGAGTTTCTGAACTCCAGGCCTTATCTACTAGGCCTGCATACATTGTTTACCATAAAGATAGGGCATCTGTACGGACAAACCCTTCCTTTATGCCTAAAGTGGCCATGGAAACTAACCTTTACCAATCATTTCACTTGACAGTCTTCTTTCCTGACTTTACTAATAAGGGTGAGTATATGCTACACCTTCTTGATGTTCATAGGCAGCTACGTATCTTCACAGAACAAAAAAGTACAGGAACTCTAATCAACTATTTATATCTTTCTCACCTAACCATTTAAGTCGAGCAGTTTCCAAAATTACTTTGGCTAAATGGATTACTGACTGTATCCCACTAATTTTATTCTCAGTGAGGTTTGAAATTGCCTCATCCTCTTAGAGCCTACTCTACTAGATATATGGCTTTCTCATCTGCTTTTTCTTCCAATGCTTCAGTTGACGATATTTGTGCTGCAGCCTATAGGCAGTAGGGCAGCAAACTCTATCTGAGGGGTTGGGGACGGTGTAGTGCATTATGGGAAGAGGGAATAGCTCGAGACTCTGATTCAAGGGTTGGATCTGTATCCCTTCAGTGAGGAAGAATGAAATTGGACAACACAGATGCCAAGTTATGGTACATCTAATTAATTCATTCCTACTCTTTCTGATAAGGATTGGAAGATTATTAACTACATGAAATAATTGCTTCTCCAACTTTGATTTTCAGAATATTGAATAGTCAGTCTGATATGTTAAGGTTTGTTCTGACTAATTGTGAAAGTGTGAGTAATCATCTTGAAATAATTTAGTTTCTTCAGTTCTACAGGTCACTACTCATTGTTTAGTGTGTCTGTGTGTAAGATTCAGTTGATAATGTTTCAAGGGCTTTGGCCATTGGCTCTTTATTGAGGGATGTTTACCTGTCTGCATTCTCAAGTAAATGAGATTATTAATTCTCCTTTGAATAGAGATTTAGCTGTTGCTCCCTCTGCAACAGAGGTGATCAAAAAGTGTAATG
This sequence comes from Protopterus annectens, assembly GCF_019279795.1. NCBI lineage: Eukaryota > Metazoa > Chordata > Ceratodontiformes > Protopteridae > Protopterus > Protopterus annectens. The sequence goes on along the minus strand of NC_056726.1, from coordinate 1,733,855,785 downwards.
AGAGGGGTACGTTAATATTGGGAATCTCTAAGATTTTTCAATCTTTTCCAAAATTTTTAAGGGATTCTCCAAGTCCTCATCCAATTTTGGCAAGTTTTACCAAAATGCAGGTAAACAGACGTTTATGGAGCAGCAGCAAGGGGGGTCTAAAATGAATTCAGTAACCCCTCCTAAACCAGGGAGAGTCCAACAAGTCAGAATGGCCATCCTGGCAGTCCCTTTCCATTCCAGAATGTCTGAATCTCCACTTTTCTGTTTGGCAGCAGATAGTTTCACACAAATGGGTTCTAAAGATCATTCATCAAGGTTACAGATGGCAGAGGGAGGAAATTCCTCCTTTCCAGGGGGTAATCCTCATCCGCTGGACCAGAATATTTTATTTCCACCTGTCCATCTCATGCTGTCACAGGGAGTGTTAAGAACCAGTTCTTCATTCCCAGGTGGGAAAAGGTTTTTATTCAAGGATGTTTTCAGTGCCAAAGAAAGAAAAGGCTTCTGGATCTTTCTTTCCTAAAAGTTTGCGATAGTGACAAGTTCAAGATGATGTCATCCTTATTCAAGTTTCATGGTAACTCTAGATTTAAAAGATGCTGATCATTGATATTCATCCATGCTTCAGGTGTTTAAGATTTTGTGTGTCTTGATTATATTATAATTTCTCTGCCTTTCTCTTTGGATATTCCACTTATCAAAAGTGTTCACGAAGTGTCTAGCTCCAGATATAGCTTATTCCAGGCTATAGGGTATCCACATTTTTCCATATTTAGACAACATGATTATCTTTGCAGTCCTTTTCAAAGTGTTAGGAATCTCTGAATTTGGTGAGAACTGTCTTACACATGCTGTGATTCCAGCATGACATTCAAAACTGTTTTTTGACTCCTTCAGTCAGGATTGTGTTCCTGGGATGCCATCTTGACACCTCAGTTCAAAGAATGCTTCTTCCACTGGAAAATAATATCTCTGTATCTAAATCTAATTCTGCAGTTTTCCACTCAGACTTTGGTCATTGTGAGGGAATGCTCAGGATTTCGGGTCTCAAGGTATGATTCTCATGATACCCCTGGCAAGACTCCACACGAGAAAGATGTAATGGTATCTGAAGTTTCTTTGGCCCCAGCATTAACATCCTTTGTCCTTTCAAATCCCAGGGCTGGAGTTTGTAAGAAAGGATATCATTTGGTGGAGACAGCAACTATCCTTAAATCCAGGTTTCTCCCTCTCTCTCCCTTGTCCAACAAAGTCAATTAGTCACCATTGACACCTATGACTTTGCTTGGGGAGCAGTTTCAGGAGGGATATAAATGCAAGGTGTGTGGGACACCAAGGAGAGATGCAAATACATAAATATAAAATATATGCTTACCCTCAACCATCATCTTTGTTCTCCGGGACCTCTTCAGGTTGTTACATACAATACCACAGTCACGTAGTACATTGATAAGCAAGGGGGGAACCAGTTGGTAACCCCTTTACAGACTAACCATGTTAGCTTAGGAGAGCTTCACAGAGCAGTCTCACTCTGCATGCATCCCGCAGAGCTTAACTGTGTGGCAGACAAGCTGAGCAGGACAAGGGCATTCCCTCATGAATAGAAACTGGATCAGGGGGCCTTCCTAGATTTGATCCATCTATGGGGAGTTCCTCAAGTGGATCTGTTTGCTTCCTCTCTGAACAATCAGCTGGCAAGATTCTGCTCCAGTACTCCATGCAAGGAGATTGGAAGACAGATGCCTTTTCCTTTTCTTTTCATTGGATAGGAATGTTCTTGTATGCCTCTTTACTGATGTCCAGGGTACTTCTGATGATTCAGAAGGAATACCCCAAGATCATTGTAGCGACTCCCTTCTTGGACCAGGCAACAGTGGTTGGTTCTTCTTTTGGAAATGGCTAGGGGCAATTACCATAAGCTTCCTCACAGACTGGATCTTCTCAGATAAGATCAGAGGCGTTTTGATACACCTCGACCCCAATTCACTTCAGCTGATTGCGTGATGACAAGGGTCTCAATTTCCTTTAGGCACCTGTTTACTAAGGACATGTAGCAGGTACGAATACAAACAAGAAAGCCTGCTTTTAGAAAATTCTATTTTAGCAAATGGAAAATGTTTTCTAGTTGGTGCCAACAACATAACCAGCACCCATTCAAGACTAGTTGTGCAATTGTTTTACAATATTTGAGTTACTGTCCTATGGCCTTCCTTGCGCCTCCATCAAGGTTCATTTATTGGCCATTTCAACACATCTGTCCATGGATCCCCCTCTTTTGGTTCATTCTCAGGTTAAAATGTTTTTGAAAGGGGTTTTGCATGAGAGGCTTCCAAGAAGACCAGTGGCCTCTTGATGGGATCTTAGTTTTGTGTTAGAGAAGCTAACAGCTTGCTTCATTTGAACCAGCTAACTTGGCTAACTTGAAATTCTTAACATGGAAAATAGTTTTACTGATTGCTCTGACCTCTGCAAGAACGGTTTTTGAGTTGTAAGCTCTTATGGTGAGTCAGTCTTACTTCATTTTCCACAGGAACAAGGTTTCTTAGGTTTATAGGTGAATATTAGGCTAACTGTCTTGAAAGGCCTTTTTAAGTCTAGTCAATAACTTGGTGTCAGAATTACACCTTGTACTTTGTCTGTGAGCTGAAGATCTTGACCATTATGCCAAACTCACGCCCTTTAAAAGTGGTGTATTTAATGTGAAGACCATTTAGGTTTATGAACAGGTATTAGACTAAAATGCCCTTGAGGGCTATTTTAAGATTAGTCAGTTTCTTCAAGGTGAGAATCATATCCTGTACTTTGGGTGTGTGGGGTAAACATCTTAACCATTATGCCAATTCCCAACCCCAAAAGTGGATGGCTCATGTTAAATTTTCCCTATGACTGGAAGTTGATACATATCTGTTCAGGAAGCTGTAAGTACCTGATATTGCAGCCATACACCCAAGTTACCACTGTGAGATTTGAATCTCCTACCTATCTAGTTACACAATTTAGAAAACACTGTTGGTCAGTGTAGAGGTCTACTGTCTTTGAGAACTAATACCTCTTTTATGTCAAAAGTGAGATCAGTTTACTTTAAGCCAGGCTACCCATGTCCCTGTTCTCTTTCCTGAACATAGAAATGAGGGAGAGAGGTTTCTCCATACCTTGGATGTCCACAGATGACTCTGGTACTGTCTTGACAGAACTAAATATTTCAGATCTTTGGATCAATTGTTCATTTCTTGTGAAGGTAAGAAGGGACAATCTGGTGTCAGAGCAGATTATTTCCAAATGTTTAGATCCCTGGAGCATGTGGCTCTGAGGGAGTGGGATTTCTTTGTGTAGCATGTCCAACAGCTCTGGGTTTGACATGGCCTTGTATGTTAAGCTTAAGGGCTCTTCTCCTTCCACCTCCCAAAATTTGTAAGCTGTGGTAATCTACCCATATAGCTTAAGCTACTGCAGCAGTTAGCAATGTGAAGAACACAGTACAACTGTGTAAGTAAGCTTTCAGGCATTGGCTTCATCTATGGCTTTTTGGAAAGGGTTTTATTCTATACGTATTCTGGAAGCAGCAACATGGTCCTCTCTACATGCCTTTACAAAGCACTATAAGCTTGATTCCTTCTGCGTCTAGTTCGGGCTTTGCTAAGGACCATTTTCCAGGGGCTTAGGTTCATAGGTTGGTACTAGGCTATCAGCCCTAGGGCCTATACAAGCCTAGCCATAACAATTCCCTGTCTGTTTCTTCCCACACTATTTACTTCCCTGGACCCCTGTCTAGCAGGGTGACTGACGTGATCCTGGGGTGAATTTCCTTTCTCCCATCCAATCGTCAAGGTTCCTTTTGAAGAGGGCCAAAGAGGCACTTTGCTTGACATGTATGGGCAGTCTATTCCAGAGTCTGGGGAGTTTCTGGGTCAGGAACCTATCCCTCCAGCATGTTTTGTTAATTGTGATGACAAGGTTTAGATCCCTGGAGCGTGTGGCTCTGAGGGAGTGGGATTTCTTTGTGTAGCATGTCCAACAGCTCTGGGTTTGACATGACCTTGTATGTTAAGCTTAAGGGCTCTTCTCCTTCCACCTCCCAAAATTTGTAAGCTGTGGTAATCTACCCATATAGCTTAAGCTACTGCAGCAGTTAGCAATGTGAAGAACACAGTACAACTGTGTAAGTAAGCTTACCATAACAGCAGGTGTTCAAATGATCACTGCTGCAGTAGCCACTCCCTCCATCCTCCTTGTTTCTTGGTGTGTTTTTGCCTGGGTGTGGACTTTTCATATTTTTTTTTTCTTTGTTCCTAGAACTGTCCTTTCAGGGCCCAGCCTCCCCCTTTCTGTTGACATGAAAGCTGTGAAGATCTTGGTGCCCTAACCTATCTTTTCAGTCAGCTCATCTGGCGCTGACTAATGGTTTGAGTGCGTGGAAGGTGTCCTGAAGCTTTGGAAGCTGGTTGGCTGTTATATTCTTGCATGATATACCCCATATAACATAGGATACTGCAGCAGTGATCATTTGAACATCTTCTGTTATGGTAGTTTTCCATTCCTTTTCCCTATCATTTGCTGAAGTTCTTGTTCAAAGTCTGCCTGCAATGCCACATTTTCTGCATACAACAGTCTTTTTGCTGATGTAGTCCATATATGCTTCCTCATGGTTCAGTGAGGGCAGTCTCAATATGGAGAAGGCAGCATTAGCAGGGAGTTATGGGTAAGTTGGAACCCAAGCTGTGAGGAGGTTGTTGATTTCGTTAGATGGTGCCAAAGGCAGCAATCCTGTGGTTCCACTGACTGGACAGAGAGCAGAGAAATCTAACATTCCAGTAAGTATAGAACATTTTTTGCTCATAGCCTAATATTAGGTAGCCAAATGTATCCGTTTTGTTTCTGATGGTGTAAAACAAAAACATGGATGTTGCTTTGCAATATATGTAATACAGTGGAAAAGTTTTGAGTTGAGTAAAGATGATTATTGCATCACAGCTGAATTTTAACTTGCCTTGCTGCTATTCTAAAACTAGTCCACATGCTTCCCAGCACTACAGATGTTGAAAGCAAAGGAGGTGTGTATAACAGGAAAATGTTCTTGCTTTATTCTCCTGAAACAACTTTGTCTTAACTGCTTCCTTAGGTGAAAGTTGACACTGTCCAATAGATTTGAGCCCACCATATTCAAACCTCTCTGTATTTCTTCAAAACAAATGTGTGATAAGTGGGCAAAATGTGACACATGACAAAATGTCAGACTGACATAGTAAAGCATAAGAGTATTAAATTTACTCATATGTATTGTGTTTAAGAAATAAATCACATCATAAGTTTTTATGAATGTATGCTTTAGAATATCACGGATCAGTGTGTAGTATCACTTTTGGACAGTAAAGAAGTATTCTGGGAGTAAAAATGTGATGCATCTCATAATGTATGAAAGATATGCATGTATTCTTCAACCATGGAGTACTTTACTTTTTGTGACATAACTTCTGTTAGCACAGCAATTCAGCTTGTTTAAAGGTTTCTAGATTGCTGTGAAAACTAAATCCAAGGCATTGTCAATATGTATAGTTGCTGCTTATGTTGCTGGAAGGTGTTTGAAATTAACAGGTTGTTTGTCTTAAGGAATTCTAGATATTCTACTTCACTTCAATTACCCGGCTATGTTCCAACCACTTGACCTTGTTTTTCCCAGGTTTTGCAGTTCATTCAGTTTTGACAAAATTACCGATTACATAGTTTTTAGCATCTTTGATGCATATAAGCCCTTGCAGCACATGTAGTCACAAACAAGTGAGAGTTTGTAAGCAGTGAGTTAGTGGCAGTATATCAGATTTTTGTGACAGCAGCAGCATTAATGTTATCTGCACAGAGAGGCTTGGCAATCTACTTCTGTATGATTTACATGAAAACTCATGGATGGCTAGCAAAAGTAAAATAAACTGTTGGAAGATGATCCCCCAAGGAACAACTTGTTTATTTCAAATGCTTTCAACAACAAAAGTGATGATTGCCATTATGGCCTTCAACCAGTGGGTTGTACATAAATTGACTATGCTTGTGGAAGTAAATATTGGAAAAGCTGAATGACATCGATAAAAGCAAAACCTGGGGTCAGCTGTCCATAGAGATAACAATCATTTAGTATGTAAAATAATGTTAAAGTTGAAGAACAGTAAGCCAACCATGTACTTAAAGTATGGTCTTGAAAATATACAACTGGATTTACAAAGACACTACAGAATCAGTTCATGATGGTAGATACAAATGACAAGAGTACCAGAAGAATTATGGGAAGACATCAAGAAAAAATGTTTGAAGAAACTGAAAACTCCCTGCAAAAGCTGAAAAGCAAAAATTGTCAAAATGTCTGACTGTTAAGACTTTGGCTTTTCTGTTTCTACACTTGTCAGCAAAATTCAGAGGTGAAAGAGAGAGAGTTGCTGAACTTAGCAAAAATTTCAAATGTGCTTCCAGATGAGACTGAGAGAAGCGTTACTACTATATAAAACAGGCATTTTAAAATATAGTGGATTTTTTATGTGCAAGTTTTTTGCAGAATGAAGTTTCTCATAAAATACAAGAAATTTCCAGAAATTGGTACAGGAGACGGGACAAATACTCAGACCTACAACTTAATTCCCCTAGACTCAACTGCATGGAGAATGAGTGATAAGCTAGTGGGACCGCACTTTTCTCAATTCACTTATTCTCTGTCATACATGTTAGGCCTGATTCTTGAAGGACTTTCCTGTATACCTCTGGAAAGAAGGACTAAGGAAATCAAGCTTGTTAAATATTTCATCATGGCTGTAGGTATGAAACTGAATGTTGGATTTATGACCAGTAACACCAAAGAATATTTTTCTTAGCGTAGCTTTGTGCATGGGGCAATAAAGGTTTGCATGCAACCTACTTTGACCCCAATTTGATTAGTGGTTGTGGTTATGGAAGAGCAGAACAAGTGAGGGTGGGGGTGGGTGGCTTTTACCTGCTTGCCCATCCTGGGTGGAAGGAGGTGGTAAAACCTCCTGCAGCATTGACTCCCTACAGGAGTTTTGAAGGATTGCAGGTAACAGTGGCTCACCCTGTACATAAGCTGGTAGGCATCCCGGCCTCATATGTAGACATGCTTTGCAGCCTCCTAGAGCAGCACATATCTGTGAAAATACCTGCTACCTCAGGAAGATTTTTGGCAAGTGGGGACCCATGGGACTTGACAGGCTGGACAACAACTACACACCCAACTCTTGCTTCTTTAGGGAATGAATGGTCTGGTAAGGCTGTTGCCTCAGGCAGGGAACAAATGACTATAAATCTCTTATGTTGTCCAAAGAGCAAATAGGTGTGGTTCTCTCCCATCTGTAAGAGGAGCAAATGGGTCAGCAGGGTGTGGGGAAGGGGTGGATTTTGTGTGGGGTGCAAAAAAAAACTGGGTTTCATTCACAGCAACTAACTGTGGATGAATATAAGGATATAGAATGGTAACAAAAGTATATTATAAAAATGATGGATTTTAGTATAACTCCAAAAATGATGCACTTATCAAAGATTTGGTATACTGTAATATTGGTATTTTGATTTTTTTTGTGTATGCATAGAGTGGTTTGTTATATTGCATTTCTAAATTGACAGTCTGTAAGGCCTTCTCTTTCAACATTTTACTAAACTGCAAGTTCAGCATTACTGTTGTTCCATTATGTAGCCTGATCCCAACCTAATCACGGTTATGTTGTTGATTTTTTTCTTCCTTCATTGTTAGCTTGAAAACTTGTTGTTTATAACATACTTTATTATTATTGGCATATTTCTTTCAGTTATTGATGATGTCAGCAGGCTGTCTTACATGTACCTAGTTTAAAAGCATCCACACCTTATAAGCTAGCATTGTATTCCCTTGTAGTCCTTTTTTCTTTTTGTATTAACACATTACTATTATAAAAATGTCTTTTTAAATTTAGCTATAGCACCTGCTGGACAGCCTTCTTTCCTCTAGTTATAGTACATGTCCAGTTTCCCATGATTTATTTTTTCATTAGATAGCATACTTGTTCATTTTCAACTTATGTTGGTTGCTTACTCTGTTAGATTAAGCTGTTTCATGTTCACTTAGGAATGACCTTAAGTTTTTTTTAGGCAGACACACGCAACACAAATAATGTCCATGAGGTCTGTCTCACATGTCTAAGCATCTCAGTTGTGCATTTTTTTCTTATAGAGATGTATGCAGTGGGAAGGAAATGTATTCTGTTGGTGTATAAGTGGATAAAATATACTTTGTCATTACTAACATAGTGTCACTGGATAAAGAGCTTATGAAGACTAAAATTTTGGGTAGGCTGTATTGTAAAACATACAATCTGATGTCCTTTTCATTCGTTCCTTAACTATTGGGGTATCTGATTAGACCTCCGGTCGTACTCTCTCACATTTACTATTTTCTTGAGCTCCTTCCTTTACCCACAATGCCCTGGTCAGTCTGCTATATCCAGATGTCATTTGCCACTATATTGCTATAGATGCGGATCCTTCTGAGAGAGCTTTTTGGGGTGTTATAGCCTTTTTCTGTAAGTCCAGTTTCCAATTTTTCTCTCAAACTTTTATTTTTTTCTACATCACCCAGCTCCCTTCCGTAGTTTTTCGAGTGCTTCTTTGCTATTTTGCTATAGTTTTGCTTTCTCTTCTACCTTAAGGTAGTTGTTGGTACTCCCCCCCCCTTTTTTTTTTTGCTCTGACTAGAGGGTATTCTGTTTATCCTACTGTTGTTGATTGTGTGTGTGTATGTATGTATGTATGTATGTATATATATATATATATATATATATATATATATATATATATATATATATATATAATATGTATGTGTGTGTGTATATAAAAATAAATGATATTTTTTCCCGTTTTCCTTTTTTTCAGATGTCTGAAAAAACAAAGGACATTCAGAAATGCACACCACATCCCTAAATCTGATGCCCACAGGGAGTGGGTCTGCTACCTAGGAGTTTCTCACTTAAATATGGACTCCTCCATTTGTGCAGCTTTTAATTCCAGGGCCCTTAGCAACTATCTGAAAGTACAGTTATGTAAAATCTCACCATAACTGTAGATGTCCTTGCCTTCACTGCTGCAGTATTCTTAACAGATGGGAATTCCGTGCCATGGAAGCCTGAACATCCGGCCAGTCTACCAACAACTATTTGTTGCTTTTAAAAAGGTATGCTGAACATCACCCAAACATTCCTTGCATAGCGTAAGGCATAATCAGAACTGAATGCCTGAACAGGAACACAGTCCAAGAAACCCAAGAGGTAATCTGCACATCCAGGAAGTAAAAAGACTATGGGGATGGAGGGAAGGAGCGAATACTGCAGCAGTGAAGGCAAGGACACCTACCGTTATGGTAAGATTTTACACAAATGTACTATATCCTTACATTCACTGCTGCAGTATTCTTAACAGATGGAAGAGTGCCAAAGCTCAAGAGGAAACTTAGGAAAGGGAAGGCACAGAAGAGCCCCCTAAAAAGCCATGAAGCATGGCACTAGCAAAACCAGCCGTAGCTCCAGAAATACCATCCAACTTGTAGTGCTTGGTAAAGGTATGCACAGAAGTCCAGGTAGCTGCCTCAAGAATAGAATTGGTATACAAGCCCTTGAAAAAAAAGCACCCGAGGAAGCCACAGCTCTAGTAGAAAGAGCCTTAACTGAAGAAGTTAGGCTCTTGCCATGAAAAATGTAACAAAAGGAAATAGTCTTAGAAATCCAAGAAGAAATAGTTTGCTTGGATACAGCAACTTCCAAAGATCTAGGATGAAAAGAAACAAATAATTGATCAGATTTTCTAATACCCTTAGTCTTATTCAAATAAATTCTGAGTTGCCTATGCATGTCCAAAGTATGCAGCACCCTCTCACTGTCGGATTGCGGACAAGGGAAAAAAGTAAGCAGATTAATAGACTGATTGATTAACCACCTTAGGCATAAAAGAAGGGTTAGAGTGCAAGGCCATCATTTCCTCATGAAAGCCCAAAAATGGAGGACAAGCTATAAGGACCTGCAACTGAGACACCCATCTGGCAGAAGTAAGAGCTAGCAAAAGAACAGTCTTCCAGAAACAATGAGCAAGGAAACTGAAGCATCAGGCTTAAAAAGAGCCTGTGTCATCTTCTCCAAAGCAACATTAAGATCCCAGGGATGAGGAACAGGCTTCCTGGGAGGTCTAATATTAAGGACACCTTTAAGAAATTGTTTTAACCTCAAATCTAGAAGCTAAAGGAGGAGAAAAAGACAGGCAAGCAGAGATAGCTGATAAGTGGGCCTTAATAGAAGACTAGGCCAAGCCAGCATTGAGCAACTCCCACAAATAAGAGAAACAAGGGAACATCCACAGTAAGTGGGTCCAGTATGAGAGTTATACCAAATAGAAAACCTGTTCCATTTGGATAAGTAGGACTTCCTAGAAGTTGGTTTCCTGGCTTCCTGCAGGACTTGCAGCACATCTTCAGAAAAAAAGGTGCCTGTGAGGGATCAAAATTCTGTCTTCCACAGTGTCAGTTGAAGCGCAGACAGGTGGGAATGGATGACAGATCCCCATCTTGTGCGATTAGATCCACCCTGTGAGGTAACGTGTGGTGATTGCCCCAGGCTAGATGCAAAAGTAGAGGGAACCAGTGCTATTGCAGCCAAAAGGCAGTCAACAACAAGATTCAACAGGATGCTCCCAAAACCTTGAACACGACTTTCGGAATAAGAGGAACGGGAGGAAATGCATAAAGAAATATCCCCTTCCAAAAAAATGAGGGGGTCTACCTTCCACAGCAGAGGACCTGGGACTCTGGCACAAAACAGAGGAAGTTGTCTGTTCAGGGGGGAGGCAAAAAGATCCAATTGAGGAGTACCCCACTGGTCCAGAAACGTATCCCTGTGAAGCCTCCATTTGTGGGACTGAATTAAGGACCTGCTCAGAGTGTCTGCCACAATGTTCTGACCAGAAAGAATATAAACTGCTTGGAGAGTCACTTGATGCTTGACAGCAAGATCCCATACCAGAAGTGCCAACCAGCAAAGAAGATAAGATCTCATTCCTCCTTGTTTGTTGGTGCACCACATCACTGTGGTATTGTCTGTGTGTGCCTAGAGAGGCCCTAGAGAAAAGAGGATGAAGGGCCTGAAGAGCCAGCAGAAGAGCTCTTATTTCTTTTACAGTGATGTGCTCCTTCTGCTGATAAGGCGACCACACTCCCTGTACTTTTAGGGAGCCAAATGTCACCCCCCTTCCCATGTCTGAAGCTTCTGTGAACAATTTTTGAGAGAGAAGGGAATGAAAAGGGATCTCTGGATTCAGGGACAACTGCTGAATCCACTAGTGAAGTTCCTTTCTGAGACAAGGAAGAAGAGAAACTAAAAAGTCTAGAGGATGTTGCATGTTGGAGTTACACTGACTTCAGAAACCACTGAAATTTTGTAATGTGAAGTTTTTCCAGAGAGAGCATCAGAATTGTGGATGCCATGAAACCTAGAGCTCTCAAACTCCCTGGTGGTAATGGAAACCAGAGGAGGAAAAGTTTGAAAGAAAAAATAAGAGTTGAGGCATTTGGAGGCAGAAGGGGTGCAGTCATTGTCACCGTCTGAGTCCTGCAGCCCAGAAAAACATGATCCTGAGAAGGAGTCAGAATACTTTCTGAAATTTATAGTGAACCCAAGGCTCTGAAGAAGGGAAATGGCAAAATGAAGATTTTGCAAAAAGGGTCTATGGAGAGGACTCCTGAATCAGCAGGTCATCTAAGTAAGGAAAACCTTGCTTTTTGCAGGCTTTGAGGGATCCAATCACAGGAGCAAGGCATTTGTTGAACACCTGTGGAGCAGCAGAAAGGCCAAAGGGCAAAGCAGAGAACTGAAAATGCCAGGAAGCAACAGAGAAGCACAAAAACTTCTTGAAAAGAGGATGGATTGGAATATGGAGATAAGCGTCCTTGTGATCTAGAGACACCATATAGGCCTGAGGGGGCAAGAGAGGAAACAGAATCTGAAGGGACAAGATCCAAAAGGGAGGCAGTTTTAGAAAAGTGCTTACATGAGGGAGGTCTAGAATAGGTCACCAAATGCCCTTTTTTTGGGTAGTAGAAACAGTCTGTTGTAGAACCCTTTCCCCCTTTGAGGCACAGGCACCTCTTGAATAGTACCTTGAGTCGAGATTTTGAGAAACCTCTGGGGGAAAAGGGAAGCTGTTTTCGAGGAGCCTGAAGAATGCCCATAAAAGGAGAATGGGATTTCCACACCATGAAGTACTCCTGACGAATAATCGACAGAAACCAAGAATCCTGAGTGATCTGAAGCCAAACAGGAAGGGAAAGAGGAATGTGGCTGGGAAGGGACTGAGAATCTTACAGCTCCTGGCTTGTTCGGAAAGGAAAGCTTTGGAGTGTCTGAAAACTGAGAAGCCTTAGCAGGAGGAGCCCATTTGCCACTCTTTCTACCTTTAGTAGAAGGGCAGGATTGCCTACGAACAAAGGTAGGCTTAGCGGTGTATTTTCTCTGAAATTTAGGCATAGGATAAACAAGCATGTGTTTAAGCTCCTGCAAGGCCTTATCCTGAAGGGATTTAAACAAACCAGCAGCATCTTCCCCAAACAAAAGTTTAGAATCCAGAGTAGCATCCATCAACTTAGCTTTAATATCATGAGGTAGAGGTTGAAGCCTAAGCCAAGAATACCTCCTCATCACCGAACTGAAAACAGCAGCCATAGAAGAGGCATCTGCTGCATTATAACTACATTTAATAGAATGATGAATGACTTGAGAGGAACTTCCTAGTAAGGAAAGAACAGAAGTTTTACTCTCAGTCTGGAAAATCAGAAATAAGTTGATAAGCCTGAGAAAGAAGAGCCAACACATACCTAGACATATGGGCCTGACAATTAATGGCTCTAAAAGCTAGGGTAGCAGAAGTGTAAACCGTAAATAAAAAAATGAACATGCACAAGAATGTTGAGGAAAAAATTAAAAAAAATAACAAAAAACTAGTAGTCTTAAAACTTCTTTGAGCTCAGTCACAGTCTAATCATGAAACCTAGGTAGTGTTCCAAAACAACAAATCTTTATTTGTCAGTGTGTGATGAATAAAGGCTTGTTGCTTTGGAACACTACCTGGATTTCATGATTTTTGGAAATTATTCTGACTGAGCACATCAAAGTAGTATAAATCCTCTTACCCAACCTTTCCATAGTTTTGCTATCCTTATCAGAAGGCAGTAACTTGGGTGAAGGAAGCAACTGAGATGGCTTATTACAGGCTACAGACAACAGTGGGTCAGCAGCAGGACAATTGCATAGGAAAGAACAATCCTCAGGCACCCTATAAAACCTGTCAGGCTTCTTGGGAGCAGAGAATCAGGCGCATGAGAGGCATTGGAAAAAGCACCCAGCAAAGCAGCCAAAACAGGAGGAATAGCTTCAGGTTTAGGGGAGTAACTGCAGTAACTCATATCCGGGACCTGAACACAATCCTACTTAAAAAAATAAAATAAAATCCATCATCCTAGAGAGAGTGTCCCCAAAGGAAATTTCCTCAAAAGGAATATCTGGACTAATAGATTCCTGCTTCTCTGAATCATAGCCTAAAGGAGAAGGAATTTGAGTAGAATAAGTCAGGAATTTATCGGAATCTGACTCGTCCCCCAGAAGAATCCGGTTCTCTAGGCCTTTTAAGGGGAGTAGTAGAAAACCAAGGAACAGCAGGAACTGAAACCCCTTGAAGAGGTTTTAAGGACATTAAAGCAGCAAACAGCCCCTGAGTGAAGGCCTGCCACTCACTTTGTGGATCCATAGGAGCAGAAGAAACATGTTTAATTTTTTGTTTCTTCTTTAAGGGAACGTCCGCTCCAGAAATATGAGAAGGTTCAGACCCAGGACAGCAGTCGAGAACTGTAGTAGGAACTTCTTCCCCAACCAAAAATTGTGCTTGTTGCCTCCAAAAATTCAAAAGAAATCCGATCTGACTTCCTCAGATCCAAAGTTAAAACAGTCTGATCCCACCTACTCGGATCTGACAACTTCTCCAAGTCTCGAAGAACCCATTCACAAGGGTTCTTTGTAGAAACTGTTTCTCCTCAGCTCAAATTCTCCTTTTCTTCAGGATACCCCGAGGAAAGCGTCTCGGCCCCAGTTCACCACTTCCTCCATCAGTTCCTCCAGGAGACTTTAAGGAGCCAAAGTGGATAAAGATGGTGAAATTCCTCAGAGCTCAGATTCAGATGGGGTTATCCTGGCTTCATCTCTCATTGGATCCATGAGCCTGCCTTCTACTTCCCAGGCTGTGATTTTTGGAGCCCTTGGAGCTGAGAGGCCCAAGAGTATTGAAGTCCAGTCTGTAGACAGCTAGATTGTCGACTCTGACTGCTTCCCTGACTTGTTTGGCACTGATTCCTTTGGGCCAAGATATGTCTTGGAGCTGAAGCTTCAGTGCCAGATCGGGGGGGTAGGTTCCACTCCGAGGTTGTCAGAGATGTCCTTACCCCTTAGAGGTTCAGAGCTGGACAGCTTATGTCCAACTTCCCCTTCAAGAAACAGATCCAGGCAGATTCGGGGCATGGTGGCATCAGTGGTTTTGGCTCCTGTGTGACCAGCTATGGCATGTCCCAGTCCTTCTACATTTGAGGTAGTGGGCAGGATCATCTCTCATCTGAGAGATTCGACTGCTCTTTCCTCTTTGAATCCTACAGCCCTGCTTCCTTCAGGACTGAGCTCTGATCCCCATCAAGCATCCAGGCAATCTCCCTCCTGAGGACTTTCCTCTCTCTTCAGATACCGTGAGGAGGTTCCCTGAAAGAAAACATGTAAGAGGGGAGACACACCCTCAGGAGTCTGTCAGCGAAGACACGGACTTCTGTGAAGGGGAGGGATCCCCCAGGTCTTCACCAGATGATGTCTTCTTCGAGACATAGATTCATAGGTTTGTACTAGGCTAACTGCCCTTGTGAGTCATTTTAAGCCTAGCCAATTATCCCTTGTGAGACTCAAACCTTGCACCTTGTGTGTGTAAGGCAGACACCTTAACCATTAGGCCACCCTTCCAATCCGTCTTAGAAATTCTCAAGCAAAAAGGTTGTTGGTCCTTTGATACCCCCTCACAAGAGGAGTTGTCATTTCTGGAATCTTTTGGATCCAACCCATCTACGTCCTGGGTGACTCCCCTGGTAGATGAGCTTATAGATAGTCTCTTGCCAGGCATGGAAAGAACTGGATACTGTAGAATCTATTCCCCGTCATCCTGATAAATTTCTTGCCCCCCCCCCCAAGGACAAGGCCAGGTCATACCAGAGCAAGGGAGCTCCTTTTGATGATATGGTTGTGGCAGCAGATACAAAGATGGAGCTAGCAGATCACAGCTTCTCTGTACACCCCCCCCCCAACATATAGTCCAGGGCATTGGACAGATTTGGGAAGCGCATTTTTGCCTCAATGACTTTTGTCATATGGTCTCTGAATTACTTGGCACATTTCACAAAATTACAGTGGGATTTGACTAAGGAACTTCACAAATCCTCCTTTGAGTCTGTATGACCCACCACTGGATGAGTAATCAAGGAGCCTCAATCCTCACCACTGGCAACAGTGGGAGACGTACACTGGAAGGCTGACAGGTACACACACAGTATTTCCAGATGATGCTCTCTGTATCAAGTGCAATTTCCCTTAATAGCACACAGAGAGCACAGTCAGTCCAGGACTGTTTTTTCCCCTCAGATCCCCAAGAAGACTGTACAGCTGTAGAGTTGAGATCTTGGCTGAGTGGCCAAACCAAGACCTCCAGCACCCTCTGTCCAACCAGTGCTTTGTGTCCCTGCCCAAGTAGCTGACACACACACTCTCTGATGTTTAATTTATACACACACCTGGGAAGGGCTGGCACAGGTTTACTAGCTATGCCCCCTTTTGGCCAGACTGTAAAGTAGTTATCACTGCCACCAGCCAACTCCTTATCAGCTGCTTTAAGGCCCTTAAAGGGTGTCCAATCTTACTGTGTAATATTAATATTAATACAAATGGTAGTTTGATCAAGAGCAATGCTTTTAGGAGTGGCCCACAGTGTCACCAAATATGCAAGTACTCTCAAAACTTAAATACGTCTCACAAAGATCAGCCACAGTGAAAGGTTAAAATATTTAATAATAATTAACAAAAGAACAAGATGATACTTAGTATATATTCACAGTGACATTGAGTTCAAAACCACATGAAATGTTTAAAGCAACATTGCATGACAGTCTCAAATAAAGAAAAACATCTAAACTATACTTCACTGTATTCCTTACTGAATCTAAGAGAATTACTATACCCTAGTTTACTTACAGAAAAAGGCAGATGTGGTGAATGGATTTTCCAGTTGTCGTCAGGTCAAAGACCGAATACAGAATGCTGTCTCTCTCTGACACCTCTCAAATTAATAACTCAAATATTACTGCAGGGATAGCTTGCAGAATGACATTTCTTGTCATCTGACTCTATCCCAGAGGACCCCCCACTGCTGGAAGCTAGCAGTATTTAGCATCTACCTGTGAAAATACATAAACCTCTGATATTTGGCAGATGCTGGAAGTCATAAAACAATTGGATCCCTTCACATTCCAAGACTAGTAATTATTTCACCTTAGAGACAATAAAGAAAGCTCCCTAGTTTTAGTCATTGTCTCCTTGTTGCATTGAAACTGAAAGATGTCATCCTTTATTGTATAGCCATAAAGTAATTTAATTTCATCTATTTTTCTGAAGTTTTGCTGGACTGAAGTTAACCTCCTTTGTTCCACTTTCCACTGTAAAGTATATACATTTAAACAGTTACAATAGTGCATGTACATTTCTGTTCTATTCCAGTAGGGCACACTGTGGATACATTTCAATCACTTTGCAAAAACCTTTTTCAACACACGTCTGTACAAACAAGTTTGGTGTACACATGATATATAGTTGCAACACAAGAATCTTGTATGAATCATGTTGGTATTCATAAATGACATATAATTATTTACAAAATTCCAGATAGGTGTGCTGGCAGTATCTCCCTTTGCCACAGAGTCCTTGTCTGTGGAGGACTACAAGAAGTCTTCTTCACAACTGGCTACTCTGATCAATTTCTAATGCATCCGTGAGGCTAATTTCCCATGCTGTGGAGAGTACCTCATGGGTGTCAGGTTCAGGCATAGCCATTAGGAGATTATGCCTGGATGTGCTTCTCCGACTTTGCAGAGACTTTCAAGTCTTTTTTCATCAGTGCTGCCTTTGATGGAACACCTTTGGCCCTACTGCAAAGGAAACTCTTTCCCACAGTGAGCAGGATGGAAAGACCCTCTGTGCTGTAGGGATATGCTTTTCTACCCCTCAACAATACTTTTCGAGGAATCAAAGAGTAGGCGAGAAGATGTGGTTCTATAAACCACAGGGTTCTTTTCAGGATTCGTACAGGGATATCTCCCCCAGAGGTGGGGGGGGGTGTTCAAATAAAGGACACCATCCTCGTGGCAGAGGAGGCCCGCAGAGCCAGGTTTTCCAAGATTCCTATTCAAATAAACCCTTTCAGCATTCCTGAAAAGTTGTCCTACTGCCCAGTTAGGGGGCACTTGTCTTTGCACCCAGATGCCTGGGCATCAGTAACAAAAGATTAATTGGTGCTAAAAATCATATCCAGACATTATTTAATACAATTTTTCCGGATTCCCCCATCCAAAAGAAAATGGCTTTCAGATGTCCTAACCAGTCAGAGGGGAAGCAGCAACTCAAGAAATACAAGAGTCATCCAGGAGGCCCTACCAGACCAGGAAGAATTCAGAACTTACTCAAGATTCTTTAGTGCCCAAGAAAACTAGGGACCTGAGACCAATTCTGGATCTAAACAAACAATCAATTTGTGAAGAACTCAAAATTCCGAATGGTCATGGTTCAGTCCATTCTGCAGTTTCTACACAAGGACAATTGGATGTGCTCCATCAACTTTCAGGATGCATACTATCACACCAAGATGAACAGATGATCCTGAATATTTCTGAAATATGGGCTGGAGACCAGGCCAGTCACTATCAGTTCAGATCCCTGCCCTTTGGTCGCACCACAGCCTTGGGATGTTTACCAAATATATGGCAGCGGTAGCAGCTCACTTGAGACTGCTAGGATTCCAAGTGTTTCCATACTTAGCCGACTGGCTCCTCACCCCCCCCCCTCCCAACCAGGCATCTTCTGGAGAAATCCAGGGACTACTTGCTCCAGTTATGTCAGTCTCTAGACATCTGTCAACATTTGGAAGTGTCATTCCAATCTGTTCAGAGCCTGGAGTTCACAGGTGCTCATTTGAAAGCAGTCAGTTGGTCAGATAGCCTGTCTTCCACCACATTGAGTAAGGACCATAAGGTGCCAGGTGAAACAAATTATTACACCCTTCTCCCTTAGCTAGACTGATTCTTCAGGCCCTAGGGTCAGTTGCAGCTGCCATAACCTTAGTTCCTCTGCCCCATTTCTGTATGTGTATTCCTGTGTGATGAAAGAGAAGTTCTGTTCTAGCTGTTCAGTGGTTAGTTCTTCGCCTTACCTTGACCTTTCTGATCAAACTCTCTCAAGTATGCAAAGACCATATACACTGGTGAATTCAGTCAGCCAAAGTTTCCCAAGTCCGCCCTGTTCTACTTTGCTGCCAGTAGTCATGGTTACCATGGACACCTCCCAATTGGAGTGTGGAGGGACATTTCTTGGGACAGACAGTCGAAGACACGTTGTCCCCAGAAGAGACCATTTTGTACATCGATTTCCTAGAGATGAGAGTGGTCCCCTTAGCATTGCAGCCCTTCCTGTTGGAATGATTGCAATACAAACTGACATGTCTGCGGTTTGGTACATCAACAAACAGGGGGACCCGATCTTATCCCTTTTGTCAAGAGGCAATGAGTGCATGGCAGTGGGTTATCTCCTCCAACTGCTTTCTTATACCAATGCACATAGTGAGGAAATCCAACGTGCTAGCAGACAAACTCAGTAGGTCTAATCTGATGCTTCACAAGTGATCTATCGATCAGTCAGTGGCGGAGATGATTTTCCATTGATGAGGCCAACCTTGCTGCAATCTCTTTGCATCTCCTCACAGCGAGTGCAGCAGGTTCTTTGCCCTAATTTCTCCCTCCAGGGGAGTCACTGAGAGAGGTTGCTCTAGTCCATGTATGGCCCTCTGGTCTACTTCATGCTTATCCCGTGATACCTCTAATTCCCAAATTCTTACAGAAGGCACTTCAGTTGAAGAGCACATTTATCCTCATTGCCCCTTTTTGGCCTCCTCAAGTGTGATTCCACTTCCTTTGGTCTTCACTGCTCCTACCTCTGCTGTTCTAGAGCTCTTAGCATCTATTTTTCAAGCAGCAGCTTGTTTGTCTACGGTTAACGTGCAGTTGATAGCCATTTCTAATTTTCATTCAGGCAAAATTGCTTCTTCAAAATTGTGTAAGGTGTTTCTCAAAGGTACTTTCTTGCTTAGGCCACCAGTGAAGGACCTCACCCCTCCCAGGGATTTATGTTGTGCTGCAAGGGTTAACTCTGAAACCTTTTGAGCCATTAGCTAAATCAGACTTGAACTTTTACCCTGGAAACCCATTTTTCTAATGGCCTTTACATCTGCATGACAAGTTTTACTCAAGGCTCTCTCCTCCAAATATCTCCTTATCTCATTTTTTTTCACAAAGACAGGATTACCTTGCAGACAAATCCATCCATCTGAAGTAGTTAACTTCACTTGATCAGCAACCTGTGGGTTACGGATCCGAGCCGGCAGCATACCAAGCTAAAGATCTGAGCTCCAAGCTCCACCCCCTTACCCATACTACCCTGCAACCTCCTTCCAATCCTCAGATCTTGTTTGCCGCGGCTTTGTCAAGCACGGGATTCCTCGAGCTCCAGGCGAGTTTATTTTTTTCCATTTTATATATAAAAACTTTGCGTATTTAGTTGTTTGTGTGTGTAGTATTTTCTATATTGATAGATACTCGTTTTTCTTCTTAATTTATCTATCTCCCTCTTATCCTTCGTAGGCCCCTATTTTCCTTCAGGTGTGAGTGTGGGTATGGCTGATAGCCAAAAAGCTTACCTTTTCTAAGTGCACTGAGTGTGGCCATAAGCTGTCGCCAGCGAATGGTCACACTCGGTGCGTTCTTTGCTCGGGGGTGGCCCATCTTTCCTGAGGCTGCCAAATTTGTGCAGCCTTTAACCCCCGGGCCTTGAGAGATAGGAAGAATAAGCTGATTCTGGCGGGCCTCCTACCCGCAGAATCAGCTTCTTCTTCCTCCTCTCCCTCTGTAGCGACAACTGCGGCTGCGGTTGCCCAACCATCTGGCCCTCCTCCCTTGTCTGGGACTCACCCTCCCACCTCGTCTCAGGGAGAGCGAGAGGCAAAAAAAGATAGGAGAGAGAGAGAAAGAGAAAGAAAGGGACAGAGATAGAAGCCAGAAGTGGCAGGCCGTATTGGACCCCTCTGCCCCTCCCACCAAGGTTCTCCCTTCCCCATGGAGGACTTACAAGCCTTCCTCCCCACGGCTCTATTCCCCACGCTTCTGTCCGGAACCGGAGGAGGAGGCCTGACCATCTTCGAGGTCGTCGTGTCGGCCCATCCCGACCGGCTTCGGCAGCCTCGTCCAGATCTACTAGAAGCCTCTCTGAGGCAGATATGGACCGGATGATGCGTTGCTTTTTACAGACTCTGCTGCAGATGGGAGTTTTGCTGCCCCCCGTCCGGGGGGGGGGTTTCAGCTCCACTGTTTGCCCCAATAGCTCCTTCTCCGATCCACTACCGGGTTTCAGAGTCTTTGAATCCGAGGAGCCTCGGAGTCAGGAAGTCTGCGCTGATGGTTATTGCTACCTCGACGCTAGCCATACCCTCGAGCCTATCGGATCCCTTTTTGGATCCGAGCTTTCGGGGCCGAGAGCCGGGCATCGGATCCGAGGGGGCGAGTGTGTCTTCAGCTCCATTGTGGTTAGAGCACACCGTCCACTCGGATCCGAGCGCTTCGGCTCCGACACTGATACCTTCATCGGATCCGAGGGTGCCGGCCACCTGTCTTAGAGAGGCCGGTTCCCCTTCGGCATTTGACGTTGTGGAGAGGATTCTCTCTAGAGGATCAAGACCCCTTGCTCTGTCCTCAGGATCCACCCCCGCTCCCTCGCAGCTCGGTTTTTCCTCCATCATTCAGTCCCAGGGACAGCCTGTGTCATTGATGCCTTAGCCAGTTTCCCTGGAGGAACACTAATCCGTTGGTGAGCCTCCCTCGGACAGTCCCCCCCAGGAGATTCCTCACAAACACCTGTGCAAAAGGAGGCACTTGGACTTCCCTGAGTCCCTCACAGAGGATACCGATTTGGAGGAGGGGGAAGGTTCTCCCAAGTCACCCCCAGACGACGTCTCCTTCGGAGACATTATGGAAATGCTCCGCCAAGGGGGGGGGGGTAGTCCGCCAAAAAACCTTCATTGGACGAGTCAGTATTCCTGGAGGCGTTCGACACAGGAACATCTATCTCTTGGGTGTCCCCCCTCCCCCGGCCGACCGTCTGGTCGACCTGATTACCACCAAGGCGTAGAGGGAACCGGACACTGTAGAGCCGATCCCCAGGAGGCCCAACCAGATTCTGAGCCCCCCTGCAGACAAAGCTTCGTGGAGCAAGGGTTCCCATGTAAATGCCATGGTGGTGGCGGCCACCAAAAAAAGGAACTAGCTCAAGACCATTCTTCAGTCCATCCCCCTGACAAGGAGTCTCGGGCAATAGACTGTATTGGAAAGTGGATGTTTGCTTCATCTACCTTCTCTATTAGGGCGCTGAATTACTTTGCCCATGTAATCAGACTGCAGCAGGACCTGGTTAAAGGGTACGCGGAGTCTCCCCCAGAGTCCATGTCGGCCGAGGATAAACTGACTTTCTCTGCTCGTATGGCTACTCTCAAATCCGTGTCTAATACAGCTATGCTGCTACTCTCCCACGCCACGGAAGGAGCCACTAGAGCTAGCGGGTCCAGTATCGCCGTAAGGCGTCATGCCTGGCTTCGGCTTTGCGATTTCTCGGAACCTTTCAAGGCATCCTTCATGAATGCACCCTTTGACGGGTCTACCTTGTTCTGGAAGACCGTCCGCGAGACGCTGGTCCAGAGCGAGAAAGACAGGAAAAGGCTGTCAGCCGTCGGAATCCGCTTTTCTACCCCTCAAAGGTCCTTCTCCAGGAACCAGAGAGGACAGAAGATGTGGTTCTGGAAATCTCAGCAGGCCCGGAATGCTCAGGACTCCTCCCCCAGAGGCAGAGTGGGACAAGGTGGATGCCAGCCCAGAGGCAGAGGGGGTCCGAAGAACTTCGGGTCACGGGAACCCTTTTCCGACCAATCCACGCAGCAGCCCTGAGGGGTTGCCCGACTGCTCCTCTCTGGAGGCAGTCGGGTGGCATTTTTCGAGGCACCTAGCTCAATGGGAGTCCATCATGACAAATCGCTGGGTGCTTCAGATAATATCCAGAGGCTACTCAATCCCCTTCATAAACAAGCCCCCTTACTCAAGGCGCCTCAAAGATGTTCCAGCCACTCAAAGGGAGGCTGCGGCTTTAGAAATAGAAAAGCTGTTGGAAAAAAGAGCCATCCAGCATGTGCCCCCAGACCAGTTCGGATCAGGCATCTACTCCAGGTTCTTTCTGGTGCCAAAAAAGACGGGGGACTTGAGGCCGATTCTCGACTTGTCAACAATGAAACTTTTTGTTGCCAAGGAGAAATTCCGGATGGTCACACTCCAATCCATCCTGCCTGTCTTGCAGGAGGAGGACTGTATGTGCTCCATAGACCTCAAGGATGCGTACTACCATATTCTCATGGACAGACGGTCCAGGAGGTTTCTCCGCTTTTGGCTAGGGGCCAGTCATTACCAGTTCAGGGTCCTACCCTTCGGTCTCACCACAGCCCCCAGGGTGTTCACCAAGGTCATGGCAGTTGTAGTGGCCCTCCTGAGGCTCCAGGGCATACAAGTCTTCCCGTATCTAGACGACTGGCTCCTCACCGCCCCCACCAGGCATCTACTCTCTCTAGCCAGGCACTTCTTCCTCCGTTTATCATCCCAGTTGGGGATCACTATAAATGTCAGGAAGTTGTTCCTCCAACCTGTTCAGGTTATAGACTTTATAGGGGCCAGAATAGATTCCCTTCAGGTCAAGGCTTTCCTAATGCCAGACAGACTTCACAGCATGACTCTACATGTACTAGCTCTTCTTCAGTCTCCTGCTCCCCCAGCAGTTAGTCCTGAGAGCTTTGGGGTCCATGGCGGCAGTGATCAGTTTGATCCCTTACGCTCATCTACACATGAGGGTTTTACAGTGGACTTTGCAAGTCCAGTGGTCCATTCTACACCATCCGCTAAACTTACCGATTCCCCTCAGCAGGGTTTGCAGGAAATCCCTCGTGGTGGCTCCAATCCTGAGCCCTTCGGGAAGGACAACCTTTTGTTATGCCCCTAACCCAAGCCACAGTGACCACGGACGCCTCCCCCATAGGGTGGGGGGACATTGTGCGGGCAGGACTGTCCAAGGCACATTGACTCAGACAGAGACCGTTCTGCATATAAATGTACTGGAGATGAGGGCGGTCCTTTTAGTGTTGCAGGCCCTTCATGCCTTTCTTCCCCCGGGGACTATTGCAATCCAGTCAGACAATATGTCGGTGGTCTGGTATATCAACAAACGGGGGAACCAGGTCTTACCCTCTTTGCCGAGAAGCCATGAGAGTTTGGGAATGGACGATCTCCACCAACCGCTTCCTGTTAGCGACGAACATTCCGGGTCGGTCCAACATTCTGGCGGACAAATTGAGCAGAACTATTCTCTCCCCTTGCGAGTGGTCTCTGAATTCTTCTATAGTGGAACGGAACTTCCTCAAGTGGGGTCAGCCTTGCTGCGATCTCTTCGCATCGCCTTCCAACGTGAAGTGCAGTGAGTTTTTCACTCTAATTCCTCCTTTAGGGGAAACCCCCAGAGATGCTCTAGTCCATGCTTGGCCACCCGGTCTTCTTTATGCATATCCACCACTTCCGCTGATGACAAAATTTTTGCAGAAAGCTCGTCGGTTGGGGAGCAAGATTATCCTCATAAGCCCCATTCTGGCCTCATCAAGTCTGGTTCCCCTGCCTACGGTCTCATCTCATAGCTCCTCTCTGGATCTTGGATCCCATTCCAGATCTGATCTCTCACCCCGCGAGAATGGCCCCTCCGAACCTGGACGAGCTCAAGCTCTCGGCTTGGCTGATCCAGTTCCTTTAGTTGCCAGGACTCCCGGTATCTCTTCCCTAGTCAAGTCCATTCTGGTGGTGGAACATAAGCCCTCTACCAGGAAGATTTACAATAGTAAATGGAAACATTTTTCCATTTGGGCTTCACATAAGAACTTGGATCCTTTTACCGCTCCTATTCCAGCGGTTCTAGAATTCTTGTCTCCTATTTTTCAGCAGGGGGCCAGTTCATCTACTGTAAAGGTTCAGCTGGCTGCTATTTCCCATTTCCATATTGGGGGCAACTTTGGTTCTCTCGCTGCTACCAGAATTTGTAAGGCCTTTCTAAAAGGTACCTTTCTTTTGAGACCTCCTATTAGAAATTCATCTCCACCGTGGGACCTGACCTTGGTTCTTCAGGCGTTAGTCACGCCTCCATTTGAACCTGCAGCTTCCGTTGATCTGAAGTTCTTGTCATGGAAGACGGCCTTTTTGGTAGCCATTACCTCAGCCATGAGAGTGTCGGAGCTTCAGGCTCTTTTTATCAAACCTCCATACCTTGTATTTCACAAGGACAGGGTATCTCTCAGGACTAATACCTCTTTTCTTCCCAAAGTAGCTTCCGAGACTAACATTAATCAATACATTAATTTGCCAGGTTTGTTTTCCCCCAATTACCAGAACAAAGGGGAGTATAAACCTCATTTACTAGATTTTCACAGACGGTTACGTTTTTATTTACACAGGACGGCTGTCTTTCGTAAATCTGACCAACTTTTCATCTCCTTTGCAAAATCCTTTCTAGGGAAACCGATTTCTAAAGTGACTCTTGCCAGATGGATTTCAAGTTGTATTCTCTTAGCATATAGAAAATCTGACTTGCCAGAACCAATGGGAGTTCATGCTCATTCTACGCATTCTATGGCAACATCTGCTGTATTCTGGTCTAGAGTTTCCCTGGATGACATTTATTCAGTGGCTACCTGGGCGTCCTCTCACACCTTTACTTCTCATTATAAGCTAGATTTGGTGTCTAGAGGAAGGGCTGCTTTTGGCTCTGCAGTGCTCCGGAATATTCTTCCTTGAGGACCTCCCAAGATTACGGGTAGCTGGGGACTCTGTCCCACAGGTTACTGATCAAATGAAGTTAACTACTTCAGATAAAGAAGTTATGTACTCACCATAACATTCCATCTGTGTAGGTAACTTCATTTGTCAGCAACCATTCCTCCCTCCTTCCCCCTAACCTGAATAGTTATTTAGCTGAACTCGAGATTTGGATGCTCGAGTTTTGTTTGTCTCTGGGTCAGGTTTTCTCAGGTTGTTAGCTTGTTTGTTGTTTGTGCAGGTGGCAGATGCGATCTGAGGATTGGAAGGAGGTTGCAGGGTAGTATGGGTAAGGGGGTGGAGCTTGGAGCTCGGATCTTTAGCTTGGTATGTTGCCGGCTTGGATCCGTAACCCACAGGTTGCTGACAAATGAAGTTACCTACTCAGATGGAACGTTATGGTGGTACATAAGTTCTTTTTTTTTGCCTATAGTAGCCTCTGAAACAAATATTAATCAAGTCATTAATTTACCTGTTTTCCTTCCCAGCTTTGCTAACAAGGGAGAATACATGGTCCAGTTTTTGGATGTACATAGGCAACTGCATTTTTATCTTCATAGAATAAAAGAATTCAGAAAGTCAGAGCAATTGTTTGTCTTTTCCCCAAACAAATTGGGCTCACCGGTTTCTAAAATTACCCTAGCCAAATGGTTTACTGATTTGCATTTCCTTTGTTTACAGTCAGCAAGGCTTGTTCCTACCAAGCCTTCTAAAACATACTCCACCAGGTCCATGGCTACATCTTCCGCTTTTTGATCTAGAACTTCTGTTGATGACATTTGTGCAGCAGCTGCCTGGTTTAATGCTCATACTTTTATTCCTCATTACAAATTGAATTCGACTTCCAGAAGCAGGGCTGCTTTTGGTTTTGCAGTACTCCAGAATATCCTTCCATAAGGGCTATCCAAGGTACACAGAGCTGGGGACTCTGCCCCAATAATTGAACAAATTAAAAGGACAACGTTTATGTGCTCACCATAACTATGCATCTGTGTCCGTTTTCATCATTCCTCCCCATCCTCCACCCCCCTCCCTATTATCGCCTGGAGTGACCTTATGGTTATTGTGGCATGTCTGTTCCAGGTTTAAGCCCCACTTCTGCTACTACTAGTTTGTTTTTACTTTGTCTTAACCTAGGGTTAGTTCTTCCTATAGTTTATAAGGCAGCAAACTTGATATGAGGTATAACAGTTTGCCAGGATAATTATGGGTAAAGGGAGGAGCTCGAGAATAGGATCCGAGAGTCTAGTAATTGCAGCTGAGCCAGATCCGATACCCTAATAGTTGAGGAAGAATAAAAATGGACAACACAGATGCATAGTTATGGTGAAGTATATACCTTTTATTGGGTTAAAGTTATCACGTTTGTATTCCAGTGTTTTATGTCAGTGAATCAGTATGGCTTTTCTCCCTTATTTTATTGGCACACCACCTGAGAGTGGTAAAAGAGGTTCTTGTTTTGCTGTCTGTTAACAGCACCTTCACTGCAAGATGCTGTTTTGGCTGCACCTTTTACTTTCTTTGCCAATGACCATTTTTTCTACCACAATATTTCCCCATTCCTTTGCCTGCTCATCTTGTCTGCCACAGCATTCACATCTGTTCATTCTTTATAGGGTGGTGAAAGCTGAGCACGGTGCAGACTCTATCCAAGTAGTCATCAGGAATTTTTTAAGCCCTGCGTCAATGCATGTGTCTGGAAGTGCCTAAAGAGTAGGCCTGCAGTGGAAAGAGAAATGTGTCATTTGCACCCAAGTTTTGTAACCCACTTATTAGCCTGGCTTCCCTTGCAAGCCAGCAGTACCAACAAAGTTTTGGTCTGCACTGAAGATCCATTCAAGACAGGATCCATATATGTGTTACGCCCCCCTACTCACTGCCCATAGGAAGAGATGAGCAGGCTTAGCCTCATCACTCCTGTCCTTCCTTAACTGACTCCTTCATTTACTGGGTTGCTAATCTATCCTGGCTTGTTAAGTTGTAGTAAAGGCTTCATCCTCTATACCACACTGAGTTGGCTACTTTCAGTGCAGCATACTGATGTTTGTTCTTTTCTTCACTCAGAGCCTTTACCACAAAATTTTTGCTCTGGGAGCAGAAGCTGTCCAGCAACACAGCCAACCACCATTCACCCTACCATGAAATTCATGGCAGTGGTGTACTGGTCTGGACTTTGCCTTGACTGCAGTAACTTTGAGTCATTCTCACAAGGACTTTCCTCTCTTCAGAGAGGGTCTAGGAGCTCAGGGGAATGGCCTCCAGTGCCATTTCATAGAAGCAGGACCACATCTACCTTCTCAGTCTAATTCTGTTTTCACTGGCTCAGTTTCTTCTGCAGATCTTGCTGTGAGCCGTTATCAGTGACTGCAGAATGATCATTTCTGGCTTGATGCAAAAAACTTCCTTACCAGCCTCAGTAAGAAACTGAGATCCCTCATAAAATCCTCCAAAGCTAGTTACGAAAATAAAATTGCCAAAGATTCCAAAGACAACAACAAGGCATTCTATAACTATGTCAAGAATCTAAATGGCAATGCTCAGATCTGCTCTGAGCTAAAACAGAATGTCTTTAAATATACTGATCAAAAGGATATTACCAATATCCTAGCAGATCGATTCAGTGCCAACTTCACCCCCTAAATGGCCCATCTCAATACCGGAAGATTGCCAAATTCCAGTAATAACGGCCACACAGGTAAAAAATGCACTCTCCAAAGCTAAGAATACAGCATCCATGGGACCAGATGACATCCCGGGCTGTGTACTACATGAACTACAATATGAACTGGCACCTCACCTAAGTGTCATGTTTAATCATAGACTCACCTCAGGTTTCGTGCCCACTGAGTGGCGCACAGCTACAGTTATCCCACTCCACAAGGGGGGATCCACCTTGGATCCCGGAAACTACCGTCCCATCAGTCTGACAAGCCTTATCTGCAAGGCCATGGAGCGTATTATCATGGAACTTATAAACAAAGACATTGGCAACCTTCAAACACTGGACCCCACCCAGTTTGGGTTTGTGAAGGGCCGATCTTGTCTCCTGAACTTGATTGACTTCTTCGAATCAGTCTCCAGAGCCATGGACAAGGGTAAGATGGTCCACACAGCCTATCTAGACCTTGCCAATGCCTTTGACACCATCCCCCACTCTGGAATCATAGATAAACTTACTAAGCTGGGCATTAATCCCTACGTCACCCAATGGGTTGCTAACTGGCTTATTGATAGAACCCACACTGTAAAAGTAGCCGACTCCAAATCCAGCTCCAGACAAGTGACAAGTGGAGTACCTCAGGGTTTAGTCCTGGGACCGCTCTTGTTTGGCATCTACTTCTCTGAAGTACAGGCCAACACTACGGGACTCTGGATAACCAAGTTTGCAGATGACTGCAAACTGGGAGCCATTATTGAATCCCCAAATGATGTGGATACTCTACAAAAGGGCCTTACAGAAACAGATGCTTGGTGCCAGAGCCATGAGCTCAAGCTCAATGCCAAGAAATGTACAGTTATCCCCATTGGGAAAAAACATGTATCCGTGAATTACCATATAGGTGGCAGTATACTAAACACCGAAAGTTTAGTAAGAGACTTAGGGACACAGGTGGAAAGTGGTCTCACCTTTGATAACCACATCGCCACAACAGTCAGGAAATCCTTCTATGTGGCACACCTCATCACTAAGGGCTTTTCATCCAGAAAAAAGGAGGTCATTGTCCCACTGTACTTATCCCTCATTAGACCCCTTATAGAATACAATGCCCCGTCTGGTATGTACCTCTCAAGACATCTGCAACAACTGGAAAGGCCACAGAAATACCTCACTAAAAGAATCACAGGCCTAAAGCAAATGCCCTACGCTGACCGCCTTAAAAAACACCAGCTATACTCTGTCGCATATCGTCTACTCAGAGGAGATCTTTGCTTAACATACAAGGCCATGTCAAACCCAGAAATGTTGGACATGCTACACTTAAAAAAATCCCAATCCCTCAGAGCCACACGCTCCAGGGATCTAAAACTTGTTATCACAATAAAAAAACATGCTGGAGGGATAGGTTCCTGACCCAGAGACTCCCCAGACTCGGGAATAGATTGCCTATACATGTCAAGCAGAGTGCCTCTTTGGTCCTCTTCAAAAGGAACCTTGACGATTAGATGGGAGAAAGGAAATTCACCCCGGGGATCACGTCAGTCGCCCTGCTAGACAGGGGTCTAGGGAAGTAAATAGTGTGGGAAGAAATAGCCAGTGAATTGTTATGGCTAGGCTTGTATAGGCCCTAGGGCTGATAGCCTAATACCAACCTATGAACCTATGAGTTCCTGCCCACAACATGGAGATGGAGTCTTCTTCTCAAGTGCAGTCTCCCTTGTGACCCATCTCCAGATGGGTGAGTAGCCTATTTCTGGTATTCTTACTGCAGGACAGCCTCCATATCAGGGTTCTCAAATTAAAGGTAGTATTTTTGCTTTGCAGGTTATGGGAATATTCTTGATGCTGGAGCCTTTCCTTGGGATCATATAGTAGCTTTGATATCTGGAGAAGGGGGCATGCATAGCTCTCAACCAGTCAGGGACAAATCCAGAAGAAATCGGGAACACTTAAAATATTCATGCAATTAACTTGAGACATTGACAGAATCGGAGCATATGAATTAATATACATTTTCTGAAGAAAAATAAGTCTACAACTTTAATCATTGTCATTATTCATTAAGTGTAATTCACCACCTTTCCTCCAAAAGTCACTAGTTTTAGGAGGGATTAAGAGGGACAGAGGTAATTCACCACCTTTCCTGCAAAAGTCACTAGTGTTAGGAGGGATTAAGAGGGACAGAGGTAAAATTTGAGTCAAAATCGGGGGCGTCCCTGAAAATCAGGGACAGTTGAGAGGTATAGAATCATACCTCACTTGCATGTGGCCATTCATGAATTGGTATCTTCCTGGTTGGACTTGTGTAACATCCCGTTGGGGCTTTCGAACATAATTGCTAGTTATGAATTCTGCTTCCTGGATATGAACTATTGCACTATGTTACTGCTATATTATACTAGACCTCCAAAACTTGACTACTCAATTTCACATTTACAGTGTACTTGTCCTGAGTTATTTGCCCTACTTAGCATACTTCCTTACATGAAAGAGTTGCTGGTACCTTACCATCCAGCCTGCTTGCACTGCTCAGCCACTTGTTTTTTTTACAGGTGTCTGCACTACTGGACAGAGCAGGTTATGGTCAAGTGGAGCCTTAGGTAAGGTAATGGATTAGGCCCCCTCCCTAGCCATTCCAGTATCCCATTACTTGGCTATTTCTCCCCAGTTACCATAAACACCGTTCAGACCTGCTAGTGTGTATACTATTTTCTTTTTTACTTTTACAATGATTACAGATATTTAAAACTTTTATTTCAAATTTTATAGCATAAACACTGATAGCGATTTGCTAAACAAAACAGTACAGTCTTGCAATGAGAGCAGACTTAGCATGAACAGTAAGTATATTTCTCTGCTCATTCAAAGAAAATTCATCTGGCTGGTGGAGGATTGTTTACCTTTGGGCTGTTTTCAAACCATAGACCCTTGCACACATTTGTTTGGAACATGCATGAATGCATGTGTTCTTTGCACCATCCTGATTGTATTAAATTGTATAATACAGCACCACTCGTTAGTGTGTTTTAAACTTGTAGATTTGAACATTTTTCCAGTAAGCAATGAAACATATGAACCAATAAGGGCAAAACTACCCATTACAGAACATTCCAACCACAGAAGGTCACTCAAACGTCTGCCCTTACAATCTAACAATATCAGTCAATATTCATAATCTCTGTAGAAATAAAAGTCATCTGAATAATTCCCCTTTAGAGAGATCAGTAACTAATGAAGAGATTGCTGCTGGCAAACAACTTTACATTTTGGTGTTTCATGTATAAATTCAGTTCCTGCTACCCTTGAAGAATAAACTGCTCATGATACATTAGAAAAATAAATGGTAAGCTGGTAGTACTGCAATAGGGAATAGTTGGTACAGGTTCATAATTACTAGGAATCTCATCCAAAGGAGAACACACTCAGTAGTGCAGCACCCCATTCTCCTCCCTTAAAGAAGGCACGGCAATATCAGTATCAACACTCCATGTACATGTGGTGGTGGAGTAGAATCCACAGCCTTCAGCACCAAAGAAAAGTATGCTACTGTTGTGCTACTAATACTGCTTTTAAAATTTATAGCGCATACTGATAATGGCCATTTGCTAAATAAAACACCTACACGTTAAAAACGCACACACAGCATGAATGACAGTAAACTTCTCTTGCCTTGAAACTCAGCATTCCATGAAAAAGCACAGAAAGTCAGAATTCAGTAAAAAAAAAAAAAACATAGAAGCTCAAAAGTCTTTGAACGTCCACTACAATTCAACAGGCTTTGAAAATCCAGGACAACTCAACAGTCCTTTTTGATGACAGTTTGGCAGCTGGTGTAGAGGATTCAGGCACTAGGGTCCTGTCTCTCTGTCCCCATGCATCATACTGAAGACACACGTACAGATGCCACTAAGGACGAACTCAGCATTCATTCTCAAAAAAAAAAACGTAATGCATGCAGAGTGCATTCTTGAAGAAATGCAAGATGTTATGTGATCCTATCTCGCCTACATTCTGTACTGATGGGTTCGGAGCCGATCCCTCGGCTCCGACTCGGCACGCTTATGCTATAGAGCGAGGCCTCTTATTGGCTGAGCTATCTTTATCCCAGGATGCACCACCACTAATCCCCCAGATCTCGTTTGCCGCTTACAGAGCTTAGACGTGGTCTCAACTTGGCTGGGCTAAGTACTATTTATTTTGGCTTTTTCCTGTCAGTATTTTGCTTCATTTAAATCCAAAAGCTGTTTTAACGGCTATTCTTTGTATACGAGTGTGTTTTAGTAAATTTAGTTGAGGATTTCGTGTTATTTCCTGTCAGGGAAGGTTCCCGTTTAAGTTAGAGGGGCCTTCCCCTGTGGTTTCTACTACCTTAGTTGTTGTGTGTGGGTCAAGTACCCGTTTAAGTTAGAGGGTCTTGACCCTCTTTATCTCTTTTTCTTTGTGTAAAGTTTGTCTTGTTTAAAAAAAAAAAAAAGGCTTTAGTTTAAAAATTTAACACTAAACTAGTGATATATTTTTTCTTGTGTGTCAAACCATTTTTCTAGTTGTAGATAACTGTGTTTTGACTTGGTTATGTCGAAAGAACGCAAACCCTCCGGGTTTAAGAAATGCACGAGGTGTGGTTTCAAAATGTCCATAACGGACGACCACGCCTCGTGCGTCTATTGCTTAGGTGCTAAGCATTTACAAGAGTCGTGTAGTGTGTGCCACGCGTTCTCTTCAAGAGTCCTCCAGGAGAGGAAAAACAAATTAATCCTCAAGGGATTAATCAAGCCTTCCTTCGAGGAGGCGTTGTCTTCCTCTCCGTCTCCTTCTAAAAAGAAGAAAGCATCGGCTCCGACCAGTCAGTCGGAACTGACTGCTAAAAAATCTAAGCAGACTTCTCCATCGGCTCCACAGACTTCGGAGCCGAGGTCGGAACGGTCTGCCTCGATGCCTCCAGCCTCGACCCCTCTGGTTTCGGAGCCGAGGTCTGGGACATCGAGAGGCGGGTCACCCTCATCGGCTCCACTGATATTGGAGCCGATCAGGGTTACCGGCTCAGACTCTTCCCCCTCGGGGCCGAAGTCCTTATCAGCACCGAGGGAAGTTTCCTTGAAATCTTCCTCGGAGCCGATAGTTGTTGAGTCCTTTCGGAGCCGGTCCCCGAGCCCTTCGGAGCCGATGGAGAAATCGGTTCGGGCCCGATCGGTATCCTCTAGGTCATCCAAGATGTCTGATTCGGACATCGACAGGGTGCTCCTTCGACTCTTCCAGTCTCCGGTGTTCCAAAAGCTAGTTTCGGCTCCAGCCCATTTGGCTTCGGAGCCGATGGTCCACTCCCCTGCTGTGGTTCCTCCTCCAACAGCTTCGGCACCGTTGGAGCCGGTGCTGGTGGAACCTGTGGAGGTGTTAGGGTCGGGCCCAACCCTTGCTCCAACTCCGGCTCTTGGGTCGGAGTTCAGTACACGGACTTCTTCCTTCGGCCCTGGGGGGGAGGCTTCGGGATTGATGCTTTCGGTCCCAAGTCTCCCTCTTGGTGCGTCGGCGGCGGGAGTACCGTCCACTGTCGTGGCCACGGAGGTGGGACCCTCCCAGGATTCTGGTGGTCCCGCCTTCAGTGCTATGAGGAGTGCTTTAGCCAAGTCTTCCTTGGCTACCTCCGCGGTTTCCCCAGCTCCTTCCCTACATTTGGAGACTGGGTCGTTGGCAGTCCCCCTGTCCTTAGACAGCGGAGCCCCTGGGCCTCAGGTTACCCCCGCTGGGGTTTCTCCCCCTCCTGGAGGTCCTTCTGAAGCCTCTTCGGAAGAACCTCCCAGGAAGAGATCGTGCAAGAGGAAGCACGTTGACTCCCCTGATGAGTCTCTGACATCTGACACTGATCTCGATGATGCAGAAGGGTCCCCCAAGTCGTCCTCGGATGATGTCTCCTTTGCAGACATCCTGGAAGCCCTAAAACAATGAGGCAGCTGGCAGTCCAAACCTCCCTCTGCTGATGAGTCGGTGTTCCTGAAGGCCTTCGGGGCTCAGCCCTCTGCCTCCTGGGTGTCTCCGCCCTTCGACGAGCTCTTGGATTTGATCTGTCGAAGGGCGTGGGAACACCCAGACTCTGTGGAACCGGTGCCTGCTCGTCCGAACAAATTTCTCTCGGCGCCCCCTGATAGAGAGTTCCTTACTAAAGGTGTGGCTGTAGATACTTTGGTGGTGGCATCTGCTACCCAGCAAGATGTAGCAGAGGCTTCTACATCCGTCCATCCTCCTAATAAGGAGTCTAGGAGCATGGATCGGTACGGAAAGCGCACCCTTAGTTCAGCGGCCTTTACACTGAGGTCCTTGAACTACCTGACGCACTTTACGAGATTTCAGAGGGATCTGATTAAGGAGCTATCCGATACCCTCTTGGGTAACCTGCCTGAGGAGCTGGCCCAGACGGTTGGCTCTCAGCTGGCTACAATGTCGTCCATTTCGAACTCGTCCATGAGGCTCATTTCGTATGCGGCCGAAGGGGCGAGTAGAGCGGCAGGTACAGGCATTGCTCTACGGAGACAAGCCTGGCTCCGCCTGTGTCATTTCGCTGGAGGCCTTTAAGTCTTCATTTGCCGACGCCTTTGATGGGTCCTCCTGTTTGGACCCAAGGTAAAGACACATTAACCCGCTGTGAACAGGGAGGTAAGACTCTGACTCCCCTAGCGGCACGATTTTCCACTCCCTTTCGGCCTTATCCCAAGGCTAAAAGAGGAGGGAAAATGTGGTTCCGTAGATCTCAGAAGCCTTACCCCTCTCAGCAGGAAGGTTCCCCCTCCAGAGGCAGTGGAGGGGGAAATTCATCCAGAAGACGCCGTCCCAGAGGCGGCAGAGGCCCTCGCAACACTGGAGACCGCGAGTCCTTTCATGGCTCTTCAGCCTTTCATAGTCCCTGAGGGATTGCCCGGCTGTGCTGCTCCGGAGCCAGTCGGGGGTCGTTTCTCGAAGCACCTGAAGGCCTGGGAAGGGATCACTCAGGACCGATGGGTGCTTCGGATTATCGCCGGAGGTTACTCCATCCCATTCTCTCACCCCCAGTCCAAAAAAATCCCGGACCCGCCACCCAGTCAACGGGATACCGCAGCCTCAGAAATTTCAAAGCTGCTGCAAAAAGGAGTCATCCAACCGGTCCCCGCAGACCAGATCGGATTAGGGACTTACTCAAGATTCTTTTTGGTGCCAAAAAAGACCGGGGACTTGAGGCCCATTTTGGACCTCAGCATCCTAAACCGTTCAGTCAGAAAGTCCAAGTTCCGAATGGTCACTCTACAAACCATTCTCCCATTGCTGGAGAAAGGTGTTTGGATGTGCTCCATAGATCTCAAGGACGCGTATTATCATATCATGGTACATCAAGCATCCAGGAGACATCTGCGCTTCAGCCTAGGAGGCAGTCATTTTCAGTTCCGTGCGCTGCCCTTTGGTCTCACCACAGCCCACAGCCCCCAGGGTGTTCACCAAGTGCTTGGCAGTAGTGACTGCTCACCTGAGAAGTCTAGGATTCCAGGTGTTTCCATATCTAGACGACTGGCTCCTAACTGCCACCTCCAAGCATCTACTTCTGCGGAGCCTACAAGACACTATATCACTGGGCAATTCCCTTGGAATCACCTTCAACTGGCCAAAGTCTGTGTTGCGGCCATCTCAACGAATAAGATTCATAGGGGTAGAGATAGACTCAAACCAAATGCGGGTCTATCTACCTACAGACAGAATTCAAACCATACAAAATCAAGTTCAAGCCTTACTTCCCAGGTCCAAAGCCCCAGCCAGAATGGTCCTGCAGCTATTGGGATCCATGTCCGCCACGGTTCTACTAGTCCCCTTGGCAAGGTTGCACATGAGGATTCTCCAGTGGCTCCTCTCAGCTCAGTGGTCCTTTCAGGAACTCCCCCTCAACCACCTTGTATGGATCACGGAATCTTGCAGACAGGACCTTCGCTGGTGGCTAGTGCCCTCCAACTTGGATCAGGGACGACCCTTTGTTCTACCTCCTCCGGCGGCCACTTTGACCATGGACGCCTCCCAGACAGGGGGGGGGGGGGCATTCCCTGGGCAGGTCAGTCCAAGGCAAATGGCATCCGGAAGAGATTTTGCTTCATATCAACATCTTGGAAATGAGAGCAGTACTTCTGTCCCTTCAAGCCCTCCACGATTATCTCCCTCAAGGCGTGATTGCCGTTCACTCAGACAACATGTCAGTTGTTTGGTACCTGAACAAACAGGGAGGGACCAGATCCTATCCTCTTTGCAGAGAGGCCATGAGGGTTTGGGAATGGGCAGTCTCCACCAAACGCTTCCTAGTGGCTACTCACATACCGGGCAAGTCCAATGTGATAGCCGACAGATTGAGCAGGACCATTCTCTCTCCTCACGAATGGTCTCTGAATATGACAGTTGCAAGTCAGATTTTCAGCGAATGGGGAGTTCCGTGTTGCGATCTCTTCGCGACTCGTCTGAATGCAAAGTGCAAAGAGTTCTTCTCCCTAACCCCGGCTCCGGGGAAGAGCCCCATGGACGCATTAGTCCATCCTTGGCCCACCGGCTTGCTTTATGCCTTCCCTCCAGTTCCTCTCCTTCCCAGAGTGATTCAAAAGGCATCTCTCTTGGGGAGCAAAATGATCTTAATTGCTCCTTACTGGCCTCGTCAAGTGTGGTTCCCCTATCTTCGGAGACATGCTCTGGAAGGTCCATGGTTCCTGGATCAGATCCCAGACCTACTTGTTCACCAGTCGGGACTATTCCACCAGTCCCTACACACCTTAAAACTGACGGCTTGGCTCCTCCTCTTCCGACGATAGTCAGGAGTCATACATTGGATCCAGATGTTGTACACATATTATCTTCGGCCCATAAGTCGACTACTAAGAAACTGTATTCTAGCAAATGGAAAAGATTTGCTATTTGGGCTCAACTCCGGGGCCTGGACCCCATTTCTATTCCCGTAGCAGAGGTACTAAAGTTTTTGACTTCTCTTTTTAATCAAGGCTCTTCAGTTTCTACCATCAAGGTACAATTGGCAGCAATCTCTAATTTTCATGAATCCATAGACCCACCTTTAATGAGCAACAGATTGTGTAAGACCTTCTTGAAAGGTGCTGCTCTATTAAGACCTCCGATTTCTCATCCTGCACCTCCATGGGATCTCGATATAGTGTTACGCGCCTTGACTTCTTACCCCTTTGAACCGGCAGCTACATGTGATATAAAGTTCCTATCATGGAAGACAGCCTTTCTGGTGGCAATTACTTCTGCCAGAAGAGTTTCAGAGCTTCAAGCTTTGTCTGTAAAACCCCCGTACTTGGTTTTTCACAAAGATAGAGTATCCCTCAGGCCAAATCCTTCCTTTGTCCCTAAAATTTGTTCTAGTCTCTGCTTACAACAATCGTTAGAGCTTCCAGTTTTTTTCCCAAAATACTCTAACAAAGCGGAGTTCATATTCCACACTCTAGATGTCCACAGACAGTTACGTTTTTATTTAGACAGGACCAAACAAACAAGGAAAACAGATCAGTTGTTTGTATCCTGTGCAGATAACAAATTGGGCAAAGCTGTCACAAAGGTCACTATTGCCAAATGGATCAGGGACTGTATTACTCAAGCTTATTTTTATTCTAACAAAGAGCTTACCACCTCTGTCAAGGCTCATTCTACAAGGGCTATGGCTACTTCGATAGCATTTCATTCTAAGCTTGCTATTAGTGACATTTGTGCTGCGGCTACATGGTCTACGGCGCACACCTTCATTTCCCACTACAAATTAGATGTGGCATCTAGAGGACGAGCTTCATTTGGTTCCACAGTGCTCAGGAGTGTTTTCCAATGAGCCACCCGGGATTTAGGTGCTAGGACGCTGTCCCATCAGTACAGAATGTAGGCGAGATAGGATCACATAACATCTTTTAGTTATGTACTCACCATAACTTCAGATGTTTGGGATCCATCTCGCCTACATTCCTAATAACCCACCCTCCTTCCCCCTCCTTGGAGATCAGAGGATATCAGAAGGTCCGAATCCTGTTGTTTCATCTTGAAACATCTAACAATGTTATATAAACAAGTTGTGCATGTGTGCATGAATGCGGACAAACAAGATCTGGAGGATTAGTGGTGGTGCATCCTGGGATAAAGATAGCTCAGCCAATAAGAGGCCTCGCTCTATAGCATAAGCGTGCCGAGTCGGAGCCGAGGGATTGGCTCCGAACCCATCAGTACAGAATGTAGGCGAGATGGATCCCAAACATCTGAAGTTATGGTGAGTACATAACTAAAAGTTTTGTGTGGTGGCCCTCAGCTGTTGGACTTTCCCCAAGCCAGTGGGCCGTAGGCATCACTTAGTGCTGGATCCATCTGTGCTTCTGGAACCTTAGTGGCTTAGTTTCCAGTGTACAATGATTTTAAGAAGCTCACCTAATTGAATTAGTGCTTTCGCCATCAGTTTTGCTTTAGGCATTGTGTTTCAATATTAAACACACTGTTTTGATCATAGGAGTCCAAGAGTTGAATTGTATGTCAATTATTTGTGTATTTTTTTCTTAAATCATCAGTAATCACACTAATGCACTCAACCATTGATTCCTTGACTTCATCATTTCTAATGCTGTACACCAGCTCGAGTCTTTATTATGTTCTCGAAGAGGCGTTCCATCGAACACCTTTTCATCGACCCTTAAAACAGGAACTGTCATAACAGTGAACGGCCACATCAGTGATTTCTTTCCCTGGGAAAGAAATCTCTTGGCCATCCTTGTTTGCCATTTTCCCCACTGTAGTGCGATTGGTATATTTAGTTATGGGGGTTTGGGGGGGCACAGCCCCCCCCCCCCCACTTTGGAATTTTTGTAGTGATGTATTCTTCTTTTTAGGGCAAATGATTTCTTTCCCTGGGAAAGAAATCGCTGATCTGGCCATTTGCTGTTATGACAGTTTGTGTTTTAAGGGTCGATGAAAAGACGTTTGATGGAATCCCTCTTCAAGGATATAATATAGATCCCACCAGCTCGTCTCATGCCCCACAAGCGGAGATAACATTCTGGACTTGGTTCTCACCAACATGGGCAACCACCGCACCACTCCCATAGTATGTTCTTCCCTAGTGAGCTCAGATCGGTCTGTCTCATTCAAGCCCCCCCCCCCCGTAAACAGGCTAAAAAACTTCTCAAAAGCTGACTACAACCTCCTAAGGGAAGGTATCAGTAGCTTCACACCACCGCCCCCCCCCCCCAGACGATGCAGACAACTATGCTGAACAGTACGCCAATGCAGTATACAAGCACCTGTACCGCTGCATGGACTCAGCCATACCCAACAAAACTAAAACCTGCTCCTCAAGGAAACACAAACCTTTCTAGTGGACATCTTCTATCAAAAGGCTTTACAGCAAATGGAAGAAACTGATGTCCAAGGGTAAAAAGGAACAAATTCCAAAATGGAAAAACTCCCTCCTTGGCCTCAACAAGCAAATGAGATCACTAGTGAAAACCTCCAAAGCCAGTTATGAATTGAAACTAGCCTCTGAAACAAAGGAAAACCACAAAGCCTTCTTCAGTTCCAAATTTGTACTTAAGGGTACCACGTACATTGATCCTGTTTACTTAGGCAACCTACTAGCAGATAGGTTCAGCACAAACTTCAGCACCCCCTATCCCCCCAAATGCCCATCTGACATCCCTGATACTTGTCCCACACCACACATCTCTGTAGATCAAGTATTAAAGACCCTATCCAAGCCAAAGAACACAGCTTCCATGGGATCTGATAGTATCCCAGGCTGTATTCTGCACCATCTCCAGCAAGAACCAGCTTCGCCATTGAGTACCCTATTCAACCACAACCTAAGTATAGGCTTCATTCCAGCAGAGTGGAGAACTGCCATTGTCATCCCCTTGCACAAAGATGGTACCACTACTGACCCTGGAAAATCACTCCATTAGCTTGACAAGTCTGATCTGTAAAGTCATAGAGCATATTATTATGGATCTCGTAAACGAGGACATAGGCAGTCTCCAAGCACTTGACCCCACCCAGTTTGGATTTGTCAAGAGTAGATCTTGCCTGTTGAACCTGGTTGACTTCTTTGAGACGGTCAACAAGGCCCTGGATGAAGGAAAGTCAGTACATACAGCTTATCTTGACTTGGCTAAGGCCTTTGACACAATCCCACACCCAGGCACCATCAAAAAGCTAACAAAACTTGGCATAAATCCGCTATCTTATCAGGTGGGTGGCCAACTGGCTCACTGACAGAACCCACAAGGTCAAAATAGGCACCTCCACCTCCAACAGTGGACCTGTCATTAGTGGTGTTCCCCAGGGATCTGTCCTGGGACCCCTACTATTTGGCATCTGCTTCTCAGAGGTCCAGGTAAAGACAAAAGGCCTGTGGCTGACCAAGTTTGCGGATGACTGTAACTTGGGTGCTGTCATTGACTCCCCAAATGATGTTAACATACTGCAAGAAGGTCTCACAGCAACAAATGACTGATGCCAAAGTCATGGCCTTAATAATTTTTTTGTGTTTAACTTACAATACCATTTGGCAAAAACATGTCCCCTACTGATTACCACATCAATGGCAACCCCCTAAGCACACAACCTGTGGTGGGAGACCTGGGTACTGAGATT
This sequence comes from Protopterus annectens, assembly GCF_019279795.1. Taxonomy (NCBI): domain Eukaryota; kingdom Metazoa; phylum Chordata; order Ceratodontiformes; family Protopteridae; genus Protopterus; species Protopterus annectens. Next base: position 1,733,815,169 of record NC_056726.1, on the reverse strand, counting down.
GACAACAGTCTCACATTCGACCATCATGTAGCGGCAGTGGTCATAAAAGCCTTTTACTTGGTTCATCTCATAAGTAAAGGGATTGCTTCCAGAAAAAAAGAAGTTATTACCTTTCTGTACTCCTCCCTCATTAGGCCAATAATTGAGTATCTCACCCTGTTTGGTATGTACCTCTGCAAACACCTGCACCAAGTGGAAAGCCACAGAAATACCTTACAAAGAGAATCCATGGCCTCCAACACCTGTCCTATGTGGACAGGCACAAATCACTATCACTGTATTTGATATCGTACAGATTGCTTAGAGGTGGTCTGTGTCTCGCCTACAAGGCAATATCAGATCCTGCCCTACTACAGATACTCCATATCCATAAGTCTAACTCCTTGCATATTACCCCCTCGAAAGGCCTAAATCTAATGTGTGACATCAACAAAACCTGGAGAGACAGGTTTGTCTCCCAGAGGCTGCCCCGCCTCTGGAATAGACTTCCCATACATGTCAGAGTGCCTCACTGACCCTCCAAGCACAACCTTGATGAGTGGATGGGAAACCACAAATTTGTCCCAGGGGTTCACCTGTCTCCCTCATTGACAGAGGCAACAGGTGCTGACTGAGGTTTCTTTTTTGGGGATAAACTGTTGGCTAGGCTAGTAAGGGCCCCATGGCCATTAGCCTAGTAACCTCCTATGAATTGTTACTTATTTATTGACATTTGTTTATCAGGAAAGTCCAACTGGATAACTTTTTATCCATTCTCAGTGAAGGCCCAGAGAGAAATGCTCCACAAATAAAAAAAAAAAAAACAGAAGATATCCATAAGTAGGCGAAAACTGACACCATATAACAATATACTGTAAACACACAGATTAATACCAGTATTAATGTATGACATGTAGAATAATACACGTATGTAGTCATTAAAACAGGATTAATCATTACCATTGTCTGATACCTGCTCTAGCATCTTTAGGCTTGCCAAGGGAACAGTCTGTCCTAGTTAGCAGTGGACACAAGGCAGAGAACTAACTCTGGATGTGATGTTAGTACATATCAACACACAGACACACACACAGACAGACACACTTATGGGATTAGGGAGAAAATGGAAGCACGCAACAAATATCCATATGAATGCCAAGAGAATGTGAAGAGACTGCACAGAAAGAATGCCAGTGGGGAACCATCCCAGAGAGCTATCTACTGTAAGACACCAGTGCAGCCCACTCTGCTGCCTGGTATGTTTGTCTTATTAGGCTTTGTTTTACGGTACTTAATTGTAAGTACTAGAATAAATATGAACTTGAGCTATGTCATGTACAGGAAGACCATGTTAGAGAATGAATCCTCAAATGAGGCATGCTCATGACTGCCAGCCCACATGCTCTGGTAAGATAGCTGCTCATTGTGAGGGATAGTGCAGTCTTAACCGTATTCTGTGTCATTCAACAAGACAGGGAGGGCTGAGTAGTGGATGTGTTCTCAGTGAGTTGGGGTGTGTTTTTTGCACTACCTTGTCATCCTCCCTCTTATCAGCTAGTAGCATTCAGCACAGAAAGTCTGAGTTTTCTTCTTCCTCTTCAATGATGGTCCAGAAGCACCTAGTAGGAAAGCTTTCCTATTTTGACCTCTCCAAAGACTGTTCCAGTCCAAGCACTGGGAATAGATGATTGCTCCTCTGTAAGAGTTGTTAGTTTAACGAATGGCTGTTCAGCTGCTGTATCCTCCAGTGAGTGCTGCAAGCTGCCAGGGTGCTCTCCACTTGGGCTCCTTACAGGTCAAGTGGAAAGGATTTTCTGTATGGTCCAGGAATTCTCATTATCTATATCAGTCTGTAAACCTGCATGTATTTTGGTTTATTTTAGACAACTTTTTTGGTCTGGATCTTTATTACTCTGCCTTCAAAGGTACATATTTTGGCCATCTCAGTCTATATCATAATTTGGTTGAAAGAATTATCATGGGCCAGAACAAACTGATTAAGGGGATCCCAGTCAATGCTCATTGTATTGATCACTGCTGTAGTAGTCTTGGCTGGATATAATCCCTATAGCTAAGGACATAACAGTGGGCCAGCTTCCAAAGCTACAGGCAAACTTCCACACACCCAATCTGTCAAGCAGCTTAAACTGAGCTAATTAAAAGACAAGTTTGAGTGTAAAGCCCTTCAGAGCTTTTCTGCCAGCAGAGAGAGTGAGTCTGAGCCTGAAAGGACAATACTAGGAGCACAAAAAATAAATTACCACACCTCTGCATAAAAAAGGGGGGGTGGCTTGGAGGGAGGGAACAACTACAGCAGCAGTGATCTATTGTTACGGTAAGTTAAACTTGCACAACTGTACTGTGTTCACAATATTGTTCACTGCTGCAGAAGCCTTAGCTATTTGGATAGATTAGCATATAGCTAACTACATTTGGGAGTTGGAAGGAGAAGAATACAGGAACCCCTGGAAAATGGTCCTAGCAAAGCTTGATCTGAACCTAGTGAAGGAATCAAGCTTGTAGTGCTTTGTAAATGTATGAATACTTCTAGAATCCAGTCATATCCAAAAAAACATAGATGAAGCCTATGCACTGGTAGAGTGGACCTTGAACCTGCCTGGAATAAATTTGTTATGGTGAGTATAACAAATGGTAATATCCTTAGACAACCATTTGGAAGTGGTCTATTTTGACGTAGGTTGTCCTTTTGTATGATCACAAGAAATGAACAATTGGTCTGAAGATCCAAAATATTTAGTTCTGTCAAGATAGTACCCGAGTTGTCTGTGGACATCCAAGATATGGAGTATCCTTTCTCCCTCAATTTTAGATTCATGAAAGAAAATGGGGAGATGGATAGTTTGACTTAAAGTAAACTCTGTTACCACTTTAGGCATAAAAGAAGAAATAGTTCTCAAAGAAACCCCACCCCTATGGAAAATTAGATAGGTTTAACTCACCATAAGAACTTGCAACTCAGATACTGTTCTTGCAGAGGTCAGAGCAATCAGTAAAACTGTTTTCCATGTCATGAACCTCGTGTCAACCAGATTAGCTGGCTCAAATGGAGCAAGTGTTACCTTCTCTAACACAAAATTAAGATCTCAAGGAGAGGCCATAGGTTTTCTTTGGGGCATCTTATGCAAAACCCCTTTCAAGAACATTTTGACATGAGACTGCATTGAAAGAGGAGGATCCATGGGCAGACATGCTGAAATGTCAGATTGAACCTTGACAGAGGAACAAGAAAGATCGTACAATAGTAATTCACACAGATACTGTAAAGCCACAGAACAAGTAGCCCTGAATGCATGCTGGTTATGTTGCTGGCACCAACTAGAAAACCTTTTGCATTTACTTGTATATGATCTTCTAGTAGCAGGCCTTCTTGCCTCCTTTTGTAACTGCTGAGCATTGTCAGAAAACAGTTGCCTAAAAGGAATCAAGACCCATTTATCCAGGCTGTTAATTGAAGATGATTGATGTCATGGTGTATCAAACACCTCTGTTCTTGTGTAAGAAGATCTAGTTTGTGAGAAAGCCTGTCGTAATTACCCTTCATTTCCAAAAGAAGGGAGAATCATGGTTGCCTGAGCCAGAAGGGAGTCACAGTAATGATCTTGGAAGATTTTTTTCTGAATCTTCAGAAGTACTAATTTTGCCAGTTTATTGTTCAGAGAGGAGGCAAAGAGGTCTACTTGAGGAACAGGTGGATCAGTTCTTAGAATACCCCTGTGATGCCCGTGCCCTGGCACACCAATCAAGGAGCCTCAATCCTCACCACTAACACCAGACAGGGCATCTCGTATATGAGAAAAGGATAGCAAATACACACAGTAAAGTACAATTTCCCTTAAGTGCACACAGAGATCACAGTCAGTCTGGGGCTGGCTGCTCCCTTGCTCTCCAGTTCCGCAAAAAGACCCCACTGGCACAGCTATAGGGTCCAGATCTCAGCCTAGCTGTCAAGCTAACCTCCAGTACCCTCTCTGTCCAACCAGTGCTTCGTGTCCCTGCCCAAGTAGCTGACACATGCACACACTTTGACATAAGTATTTATCCAACTTCACAGACACTCCTGGGAAAGGCTTGCCACAGATTCTCCAGCTATGCCCCTTTACCCAGACTATACAGTAGTAATTACTGCCACCACCAGCTAATAATTATCAACTACCCAAAGGCCCTTAAAAGGGTGTCCAATTATTACTGTGCAATATTATTACCCAATTGGTAGTATAGCCCAGGGCTAAAGCTATATGAGTGGCTTAGACAGTAAATTCTATAAATATGCAATGTACTATAGAGATTAACTTATCTCTGCATAAACTAGCCACAGTTGAGAAGGGTTTAAAAATATTTAATAATAAATACTAAAAACACAAGACAATACTACTACACCACAGTACTATTCAGGAGTTCAGAGATCACACAGAAACGTAAAATAATTCCGTAGTACAGTTCTGACATAACAGAAAAATACTTAGTCTAATCTTTATAGTCCTAGCTGGTCCTACAAGAAAACAAACTTCTAAGATAACTTACTTAAGAGCATAGGCAATGCTGAGCTGGATAGTCAAGATCAAAATGCTTAATAATCTCTGGTTCTCACTGTTTAAATTAAAACTGCAGTTCTGCTAAAAGATTACATCACTTGTTTACACTTTCCTGGTTCCCAACCCACACCAAAAACTGCATTTACATTCTTTTACACTTAAAGCAATAAAGGACATTCCACATGTAAATTCTGGTCATTAACCTTTTGCCTTAAAATAATAGGCAGGATGCTTATGCCAGACTCATCAACTCCATATTCTAGCTTCAAAGGACATACAAAACATAATTTTAATTTCAAAGAACATTTGAAATGCTTGACTTAATTTTCCTTACAGCAGATGGCAATGTTGCTACAGTCTTGAAGTTCACATTTTACAGTGTTTTTTCATTTAAGAAACAAGCCTGTATTTTCTATTTATATGTACAAATGATAGAATTATGTACCAAATTCTATTAGATTAGGCTGGCAGCCTTCACCCCTTCTCTACCAGTCTTCACAACCCCCAATCTAGTTTCCATTTGTGAGGGTTGACCTTCAGGGCACCCTCTGCTGAGTTTCCTCTGTTGCTGTTTTGACTTTTCCTTCTCCCTTTCTCAGTTGTTTTTGAAACACTACTTGGTATTCTAGCAGTGTTCCATCTGGTGCAGAGTGCCTTATGAAGTAAGATTATGGATATATATGCTTTAAGCACATCTGATCTTTGAAAGACCCTTCACACAGCACCTGTTTTACTTCCCTGCATTCTCCTTGCTTGATATGTTCCATTTGCTTCCTTTGTAACAGTAAGCCCTAAGGCAAGAAAACTTCTGTTCATAATTTTATAATCATGTCAGTGTTTTCATGTAGGGATGCAACCTTAGTCCTGGTGCAGGAAATGCAGTTCAGTAACTGGATAAACTTTTAAAAACACTGAATCTTAGCTCATAAGAAAAGGGCTATGTAAGATGGTGCAGAAGTATGTATTAAAGTGCACCACCCCACTGTAGACGCCTGTCTCAAAGATTATCTAATAGTGCAAATATCCTTTGTTACTTTGATAACTAGCTACTCACTGATGGATGAATTCCTGCCTAAAGGAATATGACTGTTTATCATCTCAACACAGAAGTTTCAAAGCACCATCATTTGTTGATCTCTGTCCCCTGGGTCAGTGATAAATCCATTCATTTACCACATTGTCATCATTGCTTGATGGATGGTATAATTACTGTACTTGCACACATTGTAACATGCCCATAATCATAATGTTTTACAAAATTAACTAGATCAAAGAGATCTTTCCAGGACAAATAAGGCATTAATAGTCTACATTACAGGAATTATGGATTGCACTCCTTAAATCCCTGTGATATATGGTTTCTATATCTGAAGGAAAGAAAATCATCAGATTGTATTGTATGGCAATGTCATCTAGATGTTTTAATTGTGCATGCTTTGCTGGAAGGGAGACTTTGACGGTACAAGAAAAGTTTATTCCTGCATTATATCTGATTATATTGACGTCCCTTATTAATGCACCATGATGACTAGAATTTTTTTCTTTTTTTAGAGAAACATCATTGATGGGTATGTCCTGAAATTGCTTCTTTATCTTCTGCCATTATCACTGAAGAACATAACTGAAAGCATTCAAAATGCTGTCTTGACAAATATTTATTTATCCTTTGTTGACCAGGTTAGTCTCACTAGGCTAGTAGCCTCTCTTCAGGGGAGATCTGAGGTGATATATATACTAGTAGGGGAAATTTGGCCAGGGCATGGTATATTACATATTTACATATATAATTATTTAATATTTTTTTAAGGTAGGAGCCATCTGACATACAGAGGTTGAGATAATGTCATCAGGCCATTAAGAGTTCACATAAATGCTTCTCCTCGGCTATTATTTTGTGAGGAACACTTCACTTCAGATCAAGTGGAATAACATAAAAATCTCCCTGCCCACCTACTGCAACAAGTAAAAATAATACAGAGGTCATGTGGAAAGCTACTGAACTTCATTTCCCTTACTGCAGGTAGCACTCACATCAGTTTTGGCTGGCCACCTCTTCTGCTGTTTAATAAAGGAAAATGAGCAAAAGTTTTAAAACATTTTCAGAAAAAATATACATTTTTGAAAGGAAGTCTTCTGCTGTTTAATAAAGGAAAATGAGCAAAAGTTTTAAAACATTTTCAGAAAAAATATACATTTTTGAAAGGAAGTGTATAATATGCAGAAATGCTGAGTTAAAATGTATTTTGTATACTCCTGCATAATGGGTGATAAGGAAAATCAGTTGTATTTTGTATATTACATGACATAATAAAAGTCGAAAACATAAATTATCACTTAACTGAATAAACTGCTGAAACATATGGCCAACAGATATGAGCACTGCGATGTCATTCAGCTATGAAGAACAACTTAGAATTGCAAATCCCTCTAATGCTCTGCCTTCTGGAAATAAGCTCAGAAAAAAATCAGAAAACATGCCACCCTGTGGAATCCTAACATCAATAGGTTGTACAATAAAATGAAGAAAGTCTTGACAAACTTAAGGAAATGAAATACTCAGCAGGATAAAAATATCTCATCTTGTCAAAGCAAACAACTCAGAGGGCAAATCATATTTTCATATTTCATAAGTCTATAGTTATATACTAGGCTAATGACCACCAGGGCCTTTATAAGCCTAGCTGTGCAATCCAGCACAATTGTGTCCCTATGTTTCATGTGCATTTATTAGGAGGGAGTTTGTTAGGAAATTTCTAGAGGTTGTACATGTGTGCGTGTATGGGGGGGGGTATGTTATTTTGGGCATTACTAGCTGCCTCTATCAGAGACGTAGAGGCCAGACCAGGGGTGAATTTACGAATGATCTTCCATTGGTCAGGGTTATGCTTTAATAGGGTAAGGGATGGAATTTGCTTCACCTGGATGGGGACCCTGTTCCAGAGCACGGGGATCCTCTGAAACACATACTTGTCTCAACAACATGTTTTATTTATGTCATCAACAAAATATAAATCCTTGGTTCTAATGCTGTTTGTTTTGTGGGTGCACAAAAGGTCCATCAGAGCTGGTTATGAGGATATCTTGTATGCCAGTCATAAATCGCCTGTCAGTAACCTGTAGGAGACAGAATATAGAGACAGGCTTTAATACGATCTGTGTAGGACATTGTACTTGTACTAGATATGCTAGGAAACAAGTGTTAAAAACGAACTTCCAAAACGAACCAAACACTTGAAGGAAATCAGGCTCTGCTCTTGGACACACAAGTTTTAATTAATCCACAACGGAGACAAACCACTTTTAATGCATATACAGACAATACGTTTTCAATTCAATGTCTTCTTCAGAAAGCAAAAATCAGAATGACTTTTGCTTTCTGAAGAAGACATTGAATTGAAAACGTATTGTCTGTATATGCGTTAAAAGTGGTTTGTCTCCGTTGTGGATTAATTAAAACTTGTGTGTCCAAGAGCAGAGCCTGATTTCCTTCAAGTGTTTGGTTCGTTTTGAACATTGTACTTGTACCCTGGATTCTCTTGGTAAGGAACCTTTGTGGGCATTCCAACTGTTGTATATGTCTGGTCAGATACATACTGAAGGGGGCACTATATTCATTGATGGGTCTGTTAAGGGTCGAATAAAGTGGCACTAAGACTTCCTTGGACCTATATGCCTTGCACTTACTTATAAGGGGGAGACACAGAATTAATTTTTACTACCTTGACCACATGTCTGTCAAAGGCTAGATTACTGCCTACAACGTTTAAGGGAGTCTAATCAATGGAGTATTTAGCCTGGGTGGCAGTTTTCCCAAAAGGCACTGTAATGTATTTCTTGGCATTGAGTATTAGTCCATGACATTGGCACCAGATATTTGTCTGTGGTAGACCCTCCTGTAAGATGTTTGTGTCTTGGGGCTAATCTTTGATAGCTCCTAGTTTGCATTCATCTGAGAACTTGGTCAAAGACCCTTGACATTAGCCTTTACCTCCGAGAAGTAGATGCCAAAGAGGAGTGGTCCCAGCACAAAGCCCTGAGGTACCCCCTTGGTCACCAGTCTTAGTGGAGGAGGTATCACCAGTCCTGACTTTCTGAGTCCTGTCTGTCAGCTGGCTGGCAATCCAGCAAGTTATGTAGGGATTTATACCCAGTTTGAGTTTGAACTATACCCGAGTAGGGTATTGTATCTAGCACCTTAGCCAGGTCCATGTAGGCAGTATGCAACATTTTCCCCCCATCCTTTGCATTGCTGACCTTCTCTAAGTCCACCAGGTTTAGTAGGCATGATCTTCCCCCTGGCAAAGCTATCCACCAGGTTTAGTAGGCATGATCTTTCCCTGGTAAAGCTAAACTGGGTTGAGTCTAGTGTCTGAAGGTTGCCTGTGTGTTTGATCATTTCCATGATAATTCATTCCATGGTTTTACATGTTAGATTAGTCAGACTAATAGGCCTGTAACTGCTGCAGTTTGATGGTCCACTCTTGTGAAGTGGGAGAACAGCTGCAGTCCCCCATTCATGGGGAACAATGTCTGTTTTAAGGCTACAGTTGAAAAGTCTCAAGTGGCCCTGATAGGTCATGTTTCCAGCTATTTAGAAGGCATCCCGGGATACTGTCAAGGCCTATTGAGACTGTGTTGTTTGGCCTTGAGCGCTGCCAGGATCTGCTCCCTGTTAATAGTTGGGGGGGGGCTTATGCTAGTAGGCATTTCATGGATGGAGGCGGGGATAGTGGGGGTGAAGTAGGAGCTGAGTTTTTCAGCCAGCAAATTCACTATATCGCTCTGCTTACTGAAGGTGGCACCACTGAACACCAGTTTAGCACACTGATGTGTGCTCCCTTTGAGGTTTTGAACATAGCTGTAGAAGCCATCTTGACCTCATAATTGGCCTTATTGGACTTGGTCCTCTTAATTTCCTGTGTAGTTTAATTAGAAAACTGATATATTTATGGGAGTTGATCTTCCTGATTTTAGCCATGACTTTTTTCATTTTGTTATATAGCTGTTAACATTAGGATTCCACCAGTAAGGTTTGTTTTGTGCTTATTTCTAGTAGGTACAGCAGCCTCTATACAGCCAATTTACATGGTTGTACAGGATCTCTGCAAACAATTCTTCATAGGTTGTTGTGAACTCTGGGTTAGGAGGGGCACTGAATTTTGATGAGGTATCAAATTGGGGTGTAGTTTGCTTTGGAGTAGTTCCTAACTGTTACAGGGTTTGCTGGCGTTACTGAGTCAATTTTTTTTTATTTTGAAGGAGACAGTTTTGTGGTCAGACCTCACCACTGAGGACATGACACCGGAGGAGCAGTGCTCTTCCATAGTGGTGAGTACCAGGTCCAGCATGTTTGAACCTCTGGGTGTGCACACTGTCTGGTCAAGAGTATTTGTGTTAATAATGTCCAGGATTTGTTGTGCCTGTGATTATGATATAAACAGTTTGTTTCTCAGTCTATAGAGGGGTAGGTACAGTATCCCATGAAGAGCTATTTGATTTAATGGTGAGTGTCTCCAGTAAGTCTAGAAACGAGTTATGGGATTCTAGGGACATGGAGGGTGACCCATAGCTTGCTATGATATAATATAGGACTTTGTCTGTGGTGATTTGCTTTGCAAGTGGATAAATTCCAGGACATGGTCCTGTATAACAACATAGAGTTATGCTTCTTGCTAATATAGATTGAGACTTCTCCATATTTTGTCCCTGTCTGTGCAGCTGATGGTCTAACTGTGTTGAAGGTACTGGAGCCTTGCACTGCTGGGAGTACTTTCTGTGGATTTAAACCATGTCCTGGTAATGACACAGATGTTATTCTCCAGAGGGAGGACAGCTTGTAGGGTGTGGGGGTTCTTGTTTAGGCTCCTAGCATTGAGCAGTAACACATTTAGGTTTCTTTGGGTTTCCATTATTATGTAGGTAGGTTTTTCAGCTTGGCATTGCCTAAAAAGGCTCTAAGGGCTGGATAAAGTTTTAGCTAATATAAGAAGTCTAGGGGAGACAGATGCAACCCATCCTTTGCAACGTAACATGGTTTGTTAACCATGTCCTCCCATACTGACAAATATTGAATCTCCCTGGAAGGAAACAAGAAAATAAGCCAGTTATAGAAGTCTCTCCTCATTTGTTCATACTGTGGTTTTATCCTTGGTAAAGGTAGAATGTTTCTCAGTGCAAGGCACATACCTGCTGGAGACACGTATTCAGAGAAATCAGTAATGTTTCTCTTCATATAGTCTAGGGAAGTAAGTCTCAGGTTGTTAACTCCCACATAGACTATGATAGAATCATACTGGTACTTGTGATGTAGTGACTTCAGTATGTGTGTAACTTGATGGATCCTAGCTCCAGATAAGCAACTAACTGTTATCTTGCCCTTGTTCAGTCTGCTGAGTGGGGCCATCTCTGTATCGTACAATGGAATCCTCTATGAGAAGACTTCTGGATAGTGTGTTGGCTTTCCTTATAGACCTTCGCTGTTGGGGCTCCACTGGGTGTAGCAGTATGTGTGGTGCTTGGTTTTACTTTTAAGTACTTTACAGACTGCTGAGGACAGACATTAGTTATAAATTCAGGAGGTCTTTGAGGTTTGGGACAATTGCTTTTTAGTGCTTCAGCATAGGTTGGTCTGTGTGTGGTGGATGTAGTAGTGTGTTCTTGACACTTTTGTCTGTATTGAAATTGTGTATGTACATCTGTCACATACTGTTTGTTTGCTTGTTTTTTAATGTAAGGATTAAATGGTTGTCTGTGAGCATGAGACAATTGCTACATTCTGTCAGGATGTCCATACCTACCAAGCAGGCTATGCAGACATTCGGAAATTGCATATCCATGCTGTCCAGGTCTGTATTTGGATGGGCTACTATAGGTTGTGGACTGGGGTTATACAGATGTCTTCTTGGGTGGTTTCTGGGATTTAGCACTGCACTATGTTAGATCGAGCTAAGATTTGATAGTAGTGCTGTTAATGTACAAACAAGCTGTTCTAGGATTGTCTACGCACATTGGCTTTGTTTTAGCCACAATAAGTTAGAGGCTTCTGTTCTCAGAGAAATTTTATAGATAAAATTTACTTTCTGGGCATTTCTGTCTGTACAGGGCACTGCTAACCTCTTGAAATAATAACACTAATAAAGATTGCTTGTGAGTGTAATGCTACAACAAAACATAAACTACCTTGACAAGTCAATTTCAAATTGTAGGGACCTTTAAAATTATGTCAAGGTAAAATTACAAACTAAAGTACAAATAAATCACTATCAAAAAAAGAAAAAAAAGTTAACTGAAGTGTGAAACAGTAACACAAGTCTCTCATCTGCCAAGGATGGAGCAAGATTAACTCAGGACCCCCTTAGAGTGTGGCTAGGGTGCCAAGTGAATGGGAGAATGAGCAGGAGACTATTTGTAGTAAGTGAAGTTTACTCAAGTACAGTATTGTTTTGTTGGGTTGGCACTTAGTATTATGGATATATGGAAAACAGCTGGTGGGAAAGTACTTAAATAGGTTCCACAACAGACAATCGCAATGAAAGACTGGAGGGGACGGCTTTTTTTAAGTCTGATTACTATAAGGTGCAGTAGTCAGAGACTGTCCTTTTAAACCAGAAGTAAAGGGTGTGAGGGTTGGGGAAAAATTCAAACTGGATCTCAAGTCCTGTGTTTAGAATTCCAGAAATGTTAAGCTTAATGATTCAGTGGGGGAAAAACTTAAAGAACAGGAGAAAACAAAAGTAGCAAGGTAAAAAAGAAAGGCACTATAATGCAAATTTAATTAGGGATATTGCCACTGCTGTAACTCACCACAGATTCTTCTTCTTTCAGCTTTTCCTGGTTAGGGGTCGCCACCGCGGATCACCTTGTCTGCTCATGATTGGCAGTGGCGTTTTACAGTGTTGAGTTGCCAGCCCGGCACCCAATTTTTCATAGAAGGCACACACTCACACCTAGGGCCAATTTAAAGTGTCCAATCAACCTACAGCATGTCTTTGGTTTCCTCCCACATCCTAGAGCTCCCAGAGGAAACCCACGCGACCACAGGGAGGACATGCAGACTCCGCACAGAAGGCACCCCAGCCGAGGATCGAACCAGAGAACCTCTTGCTGTGAGGGGGCAACGGTAACCGCTGCACCACTGTGGCCGCTCTGTAACTCACCACAGATTAAAGCACCATATTACTATAGTGCAACTTTAAGCAGGTGTATTCAGTTGTAAAAAGTACTGAAGCACAAACCTGGAGCATAATTCACAATACTGCCACTGCTGCAGACCTGCCACAGACTAAGGCATAAGACCATGCAGAAATTTACCAGTAATGATGTAATAAATGACTAAATGAGGCTCAAATCTGGCAGTAGATCACAGTTCTGCCACAACTGTGAAATAAGCTACAAGATTGTCCAGACTGGGATAAAAATGCAAACAAATTTAACTTTTACATTTAATTCGACAGCATGATGTTTAAACAGTGGTAAAATCTTGTAATATACAGTCTCCACACAAATACAAATGAAGTTACAAGACTGAGGTCCCAGAACAAACTAAAAATGCAAACAGATAAATGGACAAAAAGCAGAAAAATACAAAAGACTCATCACACAGTGCAATTTAAAATATTTAAGCACAATTTAAAGAAATATTTTTTTCTTCCCTTTTCATGACAAACTTACACTTCACACCTCTCAGAGTCTTGAACAAAAGGTCTTGGGTGGATGTAACATTGTGCTAAATATACCAGGCTTCCTAGACAGGGAGCCAATCAATTAAAGCCAATACTAGAGATCAAGTCCTGTGGTTAGAATTTCAAAAACTTTTAGCTTAATGCCGCAGTGGGTCTGGGACAGACTCCCAGAACAGGGGAAAACCCAGTAGCAAGGTAATCAGAAATGCATTGTAATGCAATTTTACTGTGGTATATAGAGCTATAAAAAGTACTGAAGCACAAATCCTGGAGAATAACTCACAATACTGCAAACCTACCACAGACTAGGGCACCAAACTATGCAGAAAAAAAAACTGTTTCTTTTACATGTAATTCTACTTTTGGAAATAGAAGTGTGGTGTAATGTATAAACAATTATGAGGTTGAGAAATCGTAGTTGCAAACATTTTACATCACAAACCATACTGATGCACTCCCAGTTGCAGTTATGCATCACTTATAATCTACCCATTTCAGTCAGATATTACATAGCTCATTTAAGTCCTGCCTTCTTTTAAACCTTATTCCTCCCCTGTATGTATTGTTCCACAATTCCCATTTTTTCCTATGTAGTTTGCTCCTACCCATTTCTAAAGATCTTAGTTCCAGTTTTATCTATTACTATACTCACTACTTCTAGTGTAGTTGGTTTAGATTTTGATTTCCATTTTCTAGTAATTGCTTTTTTGGCAGCCACCATAATTAGACAGAGCAAGGCCTTACCATGTCTAAGTAATTCTGATTTTGTGTCATAGTTCAGAAAAATAATCTCCCTTGTCACACCAATCTGCCCACCCAGCATCTACAGCAGTGCATCCCGCAGGGAATCCTTAAAATCTACCAACTCACTGCACTCCCAGAAAATATGGTCCCAGTTACCTCTTTCTTTCCGTCACCCCTCCAATATTTGCTGTCTACCTGAGGAAAAATTCTCTGGAGTCTACATGGGGTATAAAAATATCTATGTAAACATTTCCAAGCAGAAATCATAAATCTTCTAGATTTTGTTGCATATTTGGGAGACATACATACATGCTCCCATTGTTTCCTTGTGAATTGCTTATCCAGTCTCTGTTCCCAATCCTTTCTAACATTGTCTGACTGATTCTTATAGTAATAATGCAATATTTTATATGCTTACGAATTCCTTTTTAATGGCAGCTTCTGTTCTAGATTCTTCTAAAAACTCTGCCAGTGCTGATCTTCTGTTTAGGACCACACTATTTATTTCCCTTTACCTATACTCTGATATCAATCCTTGATAGGAAAGGCAATCTCTAGCCTGCAGTCCAAATAAATTATTAGCATCTTCCCATTCTATCATCTTTCCCTCTCTAGTTATTTGCTCCCAATAACTTGGTTCCTTTGCCAGTTTTCTCCAATAAATTCCGCCTCTCTCTTGCCTATTATCTATAGCCCTAATTGCAGTCATCCCTATCAGCAGAATCCCCTCTCTCCATACCCATATTGGCTTAGTTCTTAGGACACTTTCTGCTACTTTATATATTCTGTATGATTATTGTTCTCCTTAAAGGCCTGCATCCAAAATCCCAGTCTCCTTGTTTCTTGAGCTTTCCCCCCTGTTTCTTGAGCCCCCCCCCCCGTTTCATCATCATCCTTCACTTTGAATTATAGTTTTCTGCTTGTGCTACATATAGGAGCCTTAACTGTGTAGCTCTGAAATACCCCTTCAAATCAAGTAATCTCAATCCGCCCTTGATCTACTTAAAGAATCAGCTTATCCCACTTGACTTTTGCCATCAATCCCCTTCCAGATAAAGTCCTTCAGCTCTATGCCTGACCTGTGTATAAAACTAATGGGACTAAAAACATTTTAGATGTTTTTATCTTACTATCCATATCTATATTATAAAGCTTCCATTTTCTCAGTTTTTGCGTTATCCTTTGTCTCTTCCGCATATCCTTAGCTGCCACACCAGAATCATTTTTAATCCATACTCCTAAATACTTCATTTTATCATGTCCCCATAAATATGGATATTGCTGAGACAGTTTATATGAGGGTACATAATTTACCACTATTGCCTTTGTTTTAGCTTCATTAATTTTGTATCCCAAAAAGATCTGAAACTGTCTCAAAATGTTCCACAACACTGTAATGTGTCTCTGTGGTTTTGTCAGATATAAAATAATATCATCTCAAATAGAGCAAGCTTTTCTTGACTACCACACCATTTATACCAATTATATTTTTGAATTTCTGACTCCCTTATTTTCTTTGCCTGTGGTACTAAATATAATGCAAATAACAAAGGGGAACCAGGACACCCCTGCCTGATTCCTCTGCTCAAGCAGGTATTATAAGAGAGGGCCCTTCCCACTTTAATTTTTGCCTCTGATCCCTCATATATCCTCCTAATCAACCGTCTGAAGTTTTCACATAGTCCTTGACGGTGGGTTTGGTTCCAAAACTCGGAACCGACTTGGCCATTACTCCAGCTCATACCTTCCAAAAACTCTCAATCTCAGCTGTACCCACAATGCTCCTCACCAAATTACCGCAGATCTCATTTGCTGCTTCAAATTGCCAGATGCGTTCTCTCCTTAGCTCTCAAGCGACAGCATTTTAAAACTGTAAGTTTATATTTTCTTGTTGTCATTACTGTTTGTTTCCTCTACGTGCTTTAAACTTTCTATCGCGCCTCCCTTTCTCATTTGGTGTGCGTGCGTTTCTTTACCTTTGGTAGCCATTATGTACCATTGTTGGTACTCTTTCCTTACCTTAACTGATAATTCGTTCGTACCATTGTTGGTACTTGACTTCTTGTCCATTTCTCCCCACCAAAAAATATTTGTATAAGTAGTAGTAATTTCCATTTCCTGCATGGGTGTTTCTGTTATGGCAGGCAAACCTGTTAAAGGCACCTTGGGGTTTAGGAGGTGTCTCATATATATGACAGGAAAATGCCCACCTCTGACAGGCATAATTTGTGTTTATTGTCTTGGGGCTGTTTCAGGAAGACTGTGCCATATGCCGTAGTTTGTCATAGGGCACTAGTCGACTGCAAGAATAAGCTCATTTTGAAAGGCCTTTGAAGTCATACTTTGAAGAGTCCTTATCTGGTTCTAGGACAGATGCCATCTTCTTCCTCCTCTTCTTCCAGCAGAAGGAAGAAGCCAAAGAAGAGAGCGCACTCTGTTCCGACTGCTTCTGTGGAACTGCTAGCTAAAGATATGAAACCTGCTATGGTTCTGAAAGTGTCCTTGGAACTTTATAGGTCAATCATACCAATTTTCAATGCGTGTTTCCACACCAACTTCCATGACACAGACCACAGCTCTGGACTCTTCCGCACCGAAACCACAGGAACCGAAGGAATTCTCCTGCCAACAATTGCCACAAACTAGATATTCTGGTTCGGTGGATCCCTTTGTGGACCCCCCCCCCCAAGTCCTTTCCTAGAGAGGCATCTGGCTAGATCTCTCTCCATTACTTCTAACTGATCCACTAGGAGTTTAACCAAATCTGACAGTATGAGGATGGTAGACCAGCTCCTGGCAGTGAGGGGATAGTCATAGACTACTTGCACCTTTGTTGCAGGAACCTTGCCCACTTCCACTCTGGATGTTCATGTTTCACTGTTGCAGTCCTAACAAATGGGTTATCCGGCCCCTGGTAGCCCTCGATCGGCCCGAGTACCAAAGGTAAGGGGATATGACGTCGGCTGCCATTGGTTGTATAGGACATCATTATCCTTGATACAAAAGGAGGCAGCCGACATCACTTCCTCAGTCGTCTTTGCCGCGGAGCCTGAAGCAGTAGCTTTTTTGCACTAGTGCCAGTCGGCCGTTTACATTTTTGTTTTCCGACTACAAAAGTTGAAGTCATCTACAGCTAAGTACTGCGTTGGGGATCCTCTTTTTTTTGCCTTTAACGAATGTCAGAAAAAATTAATTTAGAAAGCAGATTCCCCATAGAGATTTTCATTCTTACTGCATTATTTGTTTAGACCTTGACCACAACATTCCTAACTGTGTTCTCTGTGCTTCTTTTAATCTGCATACTATTCGTCATCTGATTAAGCTTTTAGCTAAGCACTTTGGAGTTTGGCCTAAGTTCGTCGGTATGGTGTCCGCTGGTCTTCAGGCTTTGGATGTTCCTAAGAAGCGTAAGGACAAAGGCCATGACAGGCTTCAGAGGGTCAAATCTACCGACAATGTTAAGTTGGTCGTCAGTCCAGCAATAGTCAGTGAGGCACCTTTGCAGCCCCTGCAGTCAGCAGATTTACCTCTGCATGCCTCTGGTGAGACCATTTCAGAGTCTTCCATGCCTCTGGCTTCCATTTTGTCTTCTGACCTTCAGCCTGTGGTTAAGCAGGCTCCGGTTTCAGAGGCCTCCATTCTTCGTTTTGACAGCAGGCACATACTGACGACCTCTTCAGTAGCCAAGCCCCCTGAGTCTTTCTGACTTTCAGGTAAATCCTCTAGTCACGAGCCTGTGAAGAAACAGGTTCCAGCTGCTTCTCGTTCCCCTCAATCTCAGATGGTTAAGATGGCTAATGATCTTTTGATTCTTATTAGGGGCTCACAGCCTCCTCCTTCCAAAAGAGACAGGGGTTTCTCTCCAGAAGCTTTATCTTTTTCAGGTACTGAGACTTCCAGCATTTCTGCTGATGAAGAGGAAGCTTCTCAGGTTTTTTTCTCCTTTTGAGGATTCTGATGCAGAGGAATCCATTCCTTCTGCTTCTCCTCCAGAGGATTTTTCTTCTGGTGATACTTTGAATACTCTTAGGGAGCATTTTAAATGGGAAAGTCAAGACTATCCTCAATCTAAGAAAACGATCAGAGAATTTTTGGATTTACCTCAGCACAAGCCTCTGGCTATTCCCCCTGTGTTGGAGGTAGTGGATGATGTTTTTCTGGAAAATTCCTTGACTCCAAATTTTGGTCCTCCTGCTCCCAGGAAACCTGACTGGTACTACAGAGTTCCTGATTCTCATTTGTTTGTCTGTCGTAATCCTCTGGCTGACCCAGAGGTTATTTCTCAAGGGCCTAAAGGGGTTATGGCCACTGTTACCAGAAATCCGGTTCCTTCTGATAGAGAATCTAGGAATCTAGATAGGTGGGGAAAGAAGGTTTATACCTCTGCCACTCTTGCTGTTAGGTCTATCAATTGCCTTTTTCATATGCTCAAGTATCAGCAGCATACCTTTGAGGCTATTAAGTCAAATATTTCCAGTGTGCCTCTTCTGGCGGAGAATAAAGATATGCAGGATTTACTAAATTCTGCCAGTCTTGTTATCAAGCATTCATTACACTGTGGTTTCAACGTTCTTGAAGCTTCCTGCAGAGCTGCAGCTACTGGATTTGTTATCAGGAGGCATGCTTGGCTCAGAGAACAGCCCCTACCAGAGCCTGTCAAAGCCAAGCTTTTAGATGTACCTTTGCACAAGGACAGTCTTTTTGGCAGTAAAGCAGAGGAGGTGCTCAAGAAGATGGAGGATAAGGCCAAGTCCATGCAAACAGTTAGACTTTCTGCAAGTTCAACCTCCTCGCTTTAGCAGTAACTACCCTTCTAAGAGTTGGATGTTTCCTGATACCAGCAGACACAGCAGACAGAACCATTGTAGGACTAGAGGTTATAAATCTTCTAGGGGACATGAGGTACCCCTCAAAGGACTAAATAATGGCATGCTTCCACTTCTAAGTTGGGAAGTTCTAAGCCTGCATCTCAGGCCAAGCATTCTCAATGACTTTGTCCAACTTCCGCCTGTTCCTGCTTGCCCGGAGATTTCCTTTAGGGGGAAGGTTGGCCATTTTTGCAAAGGTATGGGCCACCATCACGGACGACAAATGGGTACTCAGAACTGTATCCCTAGGACACAAGTTTTCTTTCCACACCTTTCTGGTACACAGAGGATTCCTGGACATTCCTTCAAATCAAAAGGCAGAAGTAGAAAAGCAAATGTTTGTCTCTGTTGCATCTGGGGGCAATAGAGTCAGTTCCTGTTCAGCAGGTAGGCCAAGGCTTCTATTCCAGACTTTTCTTGGTGCCAAAAAAAGAAGGCACCTGACGGCCTATCCTAGATCTATCCATTCTGAACTCTTTCTTGGTGATTCCAAAGTTCAAAATGCTCACTCTTCATCGGTTGCTACTAATGTTGGACAAGGACTCCTGGCTGGTAACTTTGGATCTCAAAGAAGCTTATCTGCACATCCCTATCAGGGAAAGCTGCAGGCAGTTCCTTCGTTTCAGATTGGGCAAGCAACATTATCAATTCTCTGCGCTGCCCTTTGGCTTATCTACTGCTCCCAAAGTTTTTACAAAGTGCCTGGCTCCAGTCATTGCCTTTTGCAGGCAGAAGAAAATTCAGATTTACCCTTACTTGGACGACTGCCTGACGCAAGCAAAGTCTCGGGAACAGCTGTTAAAGGATTTATAATTTGTAAAGACTCTTCTCTCTTCCCTGGGTTACATTGTCAACGAGCAAAAGTCAAAAATGGTACCATCACAGGCAATAGCATTCCTGGGAGCGAGTCTGAACACAGCCGCCCAGATGATGTATCTCACCCAGGGGAAGCAGGCAACTCTTTCAGTTTACTTCAAGGACTTGGCAAGCCTGTCCCAGCTCCCTGCAAGGAAATACCTGCAAGCTCTGGGATTCATGGCATCTTGTATTCTCATGATTCCATATGCAAAGCTGCATATGAGGAAATTGCAATGGTACCTCAAGAACCTTTGGTGACAACACGCACAGGACCTGGATGTGATTATTCCTCTGCTTCCTTGTCTGCAGAGAGAGTTTCTATGGTGGGCGACAGCCTGTTTGCAAAACAAGAGCATGCCTTTCTGTCCACCTCCTGCAATTCAAGTTCTGACCACAGACTCCTCGGACTAAGCATGGGGAGCTCACCTGGATGGCAGATGCATACAGGGACTTTGGAACGCTCTTCCTCTGAAACCAGATCTTTTGGTTCAGGAAGGGGGAAAAATTCTGCATCCTCATCTTCAGACTCTCCATTTGGCAGCATGGCTCATTGTATGAATCAATCTACTTCTTCTTCCCTTTCCCAGCAGGTGGTTGACGTACTTCGTGAGGCCAGGAGGCCTAACACTAGAAAGTCCTATGCTGGCAAATGGGAAAGATTGTCTCGCTGGGAAATCTTCTTCTCAGCCTACTCTTCCTCTGATCCTGGAATACTTGGCTGAATTGCTTCAAAGTGGACTTTCCTTTTCTTCTATCAAGATTCATGCTTCAGCGATTTCTGCTTACTGTTCTTTTGAACAGCCCATTTTCTCTCATCCCCTGATGAGAATGTTTCTCAGAGGTGCTAGCAATTTAAAACCTCCCAGAAGGGCATCTACTCTGGCCTGGGACCTTAATTTTTTGTTGGAGAAGCTCACTCTTCCTCCTTTTGAGCCAGCTGCCACTGCAAACTTAAAGTTTCTCTCTTGGAAGACTGCATTCCTTTTGGCTATTTCTTCAGCAAGGAGAGTCTCAGCACTGCAGGCTTTGATGGCTATGGAGCATTTTCTCATCTTCCAGGCAGATCGTGTCTCCCTGAGGACCAATCACTCTCTTATGCCGAAGGTGGTTTCTAAGTCTGACTCTTAATCAGTCCATACACCTTCCTACATTCTTTCAAAATCCGATCCTACATTCTCTTGATGTACACAGACAGCTCAGATTCTACCTGGACAGGACTATGGATCTTCGGAAATCAGCTCAGCTATTGGTCAGCTTTGCTCCTGGAGCTCAGGGTAAAGCTATTTCTAAGCAAACCATTTCTAAATGGATTGCACACTGTATTAACTTTTGTTATTCCTTTCATAGCAAGGTTCCTCCTCAAGGAGTGAGGACACACTCCACAAGAGCAGCCTCCACTTCTGCAGCTTTTTAAGGGGGTGTCCCTACTAAAGACATTTTAGAGGCTGCCACATGGTGTTCTGTACACACTTTTACAAAGCATTATAATTTGCCTTTGTTTTCTAGATCCAGGGTGGGGTTTGCCACTGCTGTTCTGCAGGACATTCTCTCCAGTCCTTGATTGTGTTGGTACATCCTCCCTCTTCTCTGGGCTTTGGTAATCAACCCATTTGTTAGGACTGCAACAGTGAAACACGAAGATAGTACAGTTGTGTACACTTTACCATAAATGTAGATGTTCGAGTGTATTCACTGTTGCAGTCCTGGTTTCCCTCCCTCCTTCCCCCTGTTTTGGTATTCTCCTGCTCTTCTTTCCTAAGGTGCAGGCTTTATTTGGTTTAGTTTACCAAGGATGCTTTATATTTTGTCTAAGCTTTGTTTACTTGGGGACTCCTGACATTTGTGGCAAGAAAGACTGAGGAAGTGACGTCTGCTGCCTCCTTTTGTATCGAGGATACTGACGTCCTATATATAACCAATGGCAGCCGACATCATATCCCCTTACCTTTGGTATTTGGGCCGATCGAGGGCTACCGGGGGCCGGGTAACCCATTTGTTAGGACTGCAACAATGAATACACTCTAACATTTACATTTATGGTAAGTGTACACAACTGTACTTTCTTCTTCCTCCGACTCTGAGTCTTTGGACCCCCTGCTGTCGACCGCTCCTGCCTCAGCTGTTTCAGTGCCGTCACAAGTGGTGTACCACAGGGCTCAGTCCTGGGCCCACTCTTGTTTGGCATCTACTTTTCCGAAGTACAAGCAAACACAGGAGGGTTATGGCTGACAAAGTTTGCAGATGACTGCAAACTGGGCGCCATAGTAGAAAACACATCTGACACAGATATCCTTCAGAAGGGTCTCACAGAAACGGATAACTGGTGCCAGAGCCATGGCCTAAAGTTAAATGCCAAAAAATGCATAGTCATACCCTTTGGGAAAAACAAGGTTACCCCTAGCTACCAAATAGGTGGCAATCCACTGAGCACAGAAGAAGTTATCAGGGACCTGGGGACCCAGGTTGATGATAGTCTGTCATTCGACACCCATGTAGCTAAAGTAGTTAGGAAGACCTTCTACATTGCCCACCTTATCATGAAGGGATTCTCATCTAGATCAAGGGAGGTCATAGTCTCCCTATACTCATCACTCATCAGACCAATGATTGAGTACAATGCCCCATTCGGAATGTATCTGACCCGACACTTGCAGCAGCTGGAGAGGCCACAAAAGTTCCTCACCAAAAGGATAAAGGGTCTCAAACATCTGTCCTATGCTGCCCGACTGAAAGAACTCCAGCTCTATTCAGTCGCCACCGCTTGCTCAGAGGTGACCTTTGCCTAACATACAAGGCCATGTCAAACCCAGATTTGATGAATATGCTGCACCTCAAAAATCTAGATCCATCAGAGCCACAAGGGCGGGAGACTTAAACCTCGACACGGCTATTAATAGGACGTGCTGGAGGGATAGATTCATCACCCAAAGACTCCCTATGCTGTGGAATAAAATCCCGGTATATGTGAGGCAGAGCACCTCGCTGGCCTTGTTCAAGAGAAATCTTGACCAATGGATGGGAGATCGCAGATATACCCCAGGGATTACCTCAGTGTCACTGCTCGACAGAGGCACAGCAAAATAATGGGTATAGTTCCCCATACTAAAGGGGTGGCGTAAGCCACAAAACTATGGGCTAGGCTTGTAAATGCCCTCGGGCAGATAGCCTAGTATGAACCTATGAACCTATAAGAGCTCCTTCTCCAGCACCGATTACCACCCTGAGTGCTTTAGGCTTATTGGAGCTGTAGCTTCATTGCGGGTTCCGGGGGAATTGTTTCGTCTTCTGCTTTTTCAGAGCTGTCCATGCCCCTCGATGCTTCAGCATACGTAAGCTCGGCCTAGGCTTTGGTCTCTGAGAAGGCTTCTTTCGTGCATGGTGGGACCACGGTTCTGAAGGAGTCTATTTCTGTTCCAGACTCCCAGCCCTGTACGGGGGGCCTGCATTTCAGGCCATGGAGAGGACATTGCCCATTGCAGGCAGTCAGTCATTGCCTACCCCGTTGAACCGAGTAGCTGGCTTTTCCCCCTCAATTAAGTTTTCTCCAGCTTTTTTCCTGCGACAGAGGGCACAAAAGTCTCAAGATCCAACCACTGTGGTTATGTCCTCCTTGGAAACTTCTCTGGAGCATCCCACTAAAGAGGTTACTGTGAAAAGAGAGTGCAAGAGGAAGTACTTGGACTCCCCTGAAGAGTCATTCACAGAAGATACTGATTTCAATGAAGGGGAGGGTTCCCCTAAGTCTCCCTATGACGTTTCCTTCGAGAACATCCTAGAGATCCTGAAACAGGGGGGTGGCTGGACTTCCCTCCAACCTTCCACACAGGAATCCGTATATCATGAGGCTTTTCATGCCCATCCCTCCACTTTGGGGATTTCTTTGCCTGCTGACAATCTAATCAAACTGATCACTTGGCAGGCATGGCATTTTCCTGATTCTATTAAGCCAATTCCTAAGAGACCAGACCACATACTGTCAGCCCTAAGGATCAGCAGCACTGGACAAAGAGAATTCCAGTAGACGCTATGGTGGTAGTGGCAGCCATTAAGAAGGAACTTGCTGATGAAAGTCCCTCTATCCATCCTCCTAATAAGGAATCTAGGACTATGGATAGATTTGGGAAGTACGTATACACTTTGTCGACCTTCTCCCTTAGGTCCTTGAAATACATGACACGTTTTACCAGGTTCCAGGGGAATCTGATTAAAGAACTGTCAGATACTCTCTCAGGAGCAGTGGCTGAAGGAGTTTGAGACAGTGACTTCTCAGCTCGCCACCCTTGAATCGAGTTTCAACTCAACCATGAGGCTAATTGAGCATGCTGCTGAAGGGACAGCAAGAGCTGCGGGTCCAGGCGTTGCCATCAGGAGACATGCCTGGATGCACTTAGGTGAGTTAGCGAAGCCATTTAAGTCTTCTTTCGTGAGCGTTCAGTTTGACAGAACATCCCTATTTGGTCTCAAAGTGAAAGAGACTCTAGCCAGATGAGAGAAAAATGGAAAAACTCTTTCTGCTGTAGGTATATGCTTTTCCAATTCCCAGTGGCCTTATTCCAGGAACTAGCAGAGTGGGAGGCTATGGCTCAAAAAGTCCAAAGGGCCTTTCCAAGACTCGCTTGGCAATGACTTCTCCTGGGGCAGAGGGGAAATAATGGAAGATGCCAAGGCAGAGGTGGCCCACAGAATCAGTGTTCCAGGGATTCTTTCTCTGGGAACTTCTGTCAGCATTCATAGGTTCATAGGACGATACTAGGCTATCAGCCCAGAGGCCCTTATAAGCCTAGCCAAGAATTTCACCCATGTTCCCACACATTTCTCACCTGTTTTCCCTGTCCAGCAGGCACACAGGTGGGATCCCAGGAGTATATTTTCGGTTTCCCATCCAGTAATCCAGGTTCCTCTTAATGAGGGCTAGTGATGTACTCTGCTTGACATGGAGAGGAAGTCTATTCCACAGATGGGGGGAGTCGTTGGGACACAAATCTATCCCGCCAACAAATTCTATTAATGCCACAGACCAGGTTGAGACCTTGTGTGTGGGTTGCTGAGTGGAGTTTGACTTACAGATATGCAGCAACCCCATCAAGGCCGAGTCTGAGACAGCCTTGCCTGCCAGACACAGGTTGCCTCTGAGCAGTCTGTACGAGACTGAGTAGAGGGACAGAACTTTTAGCCTATCTGTATAGGTTAGGTGTTTGAGACCCTGGATTTTCCTGGTCAGGAACCTCTGTGGTCTCTCCCAACTGCTGCATGTGCTTGGCGAGGTACATGCCAAAGGAGGCATTGTACTCTATAATGGGCCTGATAAGGGAGGAGTACAGGGATGTTACGACCTCCTTCCTCCTGGATGAAATGCCCTTATGAGGTGGGCCATGTAGAAAGCCTTCTGTACAGTGGTGGCAGCATGGTGGTAGGTTGCTATCAACCTGGGTGCCCAAGTTCCTCACTACTGATTTTGTGCTTAGTACATTATTATTAATGTGTTAATTACTGGGGACACTATTTTCCCCATAGAGGATAATGATGCATTTATTGGCATTCAGTTTGAGGCCATGCTTCTGGCACCAGTCATTAGTTTGGTTAAGGCCCTCTTGGAGGATGTTCACATCACTAGGGGAATTTGGTGCCCAGCTTGCAGTCATCTGCAAACTTGGTCTGCCACAGACCACTGGTTTTGGCTTGGACCTCAGAAAAGTATATCCCAAACAGTAAAGGCCCCAAGACCAATCCTTGGGGTGCACCAGTTATGGGTCTACTACTAGAGACGGCTTCCCCTATTTTGACTGACTGGGTTCTATCAGTGAGCCAGTTAGCTACCCATCTGATAACATATGGGTTGATGCCTAGCTGGGAGAGTTTATCTATTATGCCCGAGTGGAGAATAGTGTCGAAGGCTTTGGCTAGGTTAAGGTAGGCGGTGTGCACTGTCTTGCCCTCATGCATGGCTTTGGTGACTGTTTTGAAGAAGGCGACCAAGTTTAACAGAAATGATTTCCCTTTGACAAATCCAAACTGTGTGGGATCAAGTGTTTGGAAGTTGCCAATATCCTTGTTTATAAGGTCCATGATAATGCGTTCCATGGCCTTGCAGATCAGGCTAGTTAGGCTGATTGGCCTATAATTGCCTGAGCCGGTGGATGCTCCACCTTTGTGCAGAGGGATAACAGTGGCTGTCCTCCATTCTGCTGGTACAAAGCCGGTGCACAGGCTTTGGTTGAATAGGGTGCCTAGTGGTGCTGAGAGCTCTTGCCTGAGTTCATGT
This sequence comes from Protopterus annectens, assembly GCF_019279795.1. Classification (NCBI taxonomy): domain Eukaryota; kingdom Metazoa; phylum Chordata; order Ceratodontiformes; family Protopteridae; genus Protopterus; species Protopterus annectens. Next base: position 1,733,789,224 of record NC_056726.1, on the reverse strand, counting down.
AGGACACAGCCAGGGATGTTATTGAGTGCCATGGAGTCTGTATTTTTTGTCTTTGAGAGGGCATTAACCTGCTTCATGGTGATGAGGGGAAGGGAGCAAGTGCTGGGGATAGGGGTAAAGTTTTGACCGAACTTATCTGCCAGCAGGTTGGCTATATCTATGGCGTTTGTGTATGTAGTATTCTTGACCACCATTTCAGAGCAGATTTGGGAGTTACCTTTCAGATTGAGGACATATGTGAAGAAGGCCTTGTGATTGTCCTTAGTGGATGTGGCCAATTTGGACTAAGTTAGCCTTAGAGGATTTCACCAGTGACCTTATTTGCTTGTTCAGACAAAGGAGAGATTGCTTTTAACTTGGTACCTGCTCCTTCTTGGTCCTGGACAGCATTTTTTTTCCTTTTATTATAGAGCCTGTTTTTTGCTGCTATCCACCAGACAGGTTTACTCTTCCTTGAGGAAGATGATTTGTTCCTGTCAGGTATTGCTGAGTCCATGCAGCTATATAGGTGCTGATATAGTTTTTTGATGTAGGCTTTGACATTAGTGCTTGATTTAGCTGAAGGGATGGTGCTGTGAAGCTGCTTATACCTGCTTCTCAAGTTGTAGTCAGCTTTGGAATAAACATTTTTCTATGACCCTAGCAAGGGGAGGTCAGGGGAGATGGTGACTTTGAAAGTGATTGCCTTATGGTCAGATCTTACCAAGGAGGATGACACTGTAGGGGTGCTATAGTGGCTACTCATGTATGTTAGTACCAGGTCCAGGATATTTTCTCCTCTTGTGGGGGTTTCGATCAGCTAATCCAATGCACTAGCATTGACGAAGTTGAGGAATCTCTGGGCATTTGTGTTTGAGCCAGAATAGGTCTTCCATTCTATGGTTGGGTAGGATCAGGGTAGAGGTTTGAATCTTGATGGATTCAAGTAAGCCCAGATAGGTGGCCTGGGCCCTTCTGAGTCATGGTTGGGGTCTGTAGCTAGCTATGATTTGAATAGGTGTTTTGTCAATAGTTAACTGCATCTGGAGTGTCTCCTGTGCGTCATACTGTTTTACCAGCCTGTAGGTGTGTATGTCTTTAATAAATATTGAAACTCCACCTCCTTTGGCTTTGTAGCCCTCTGTTTGGGGTCTGAAAGTATGGTAGGGCAAGTAACCTGGCAAAGCTGGTGTGCTCTCCGCAGCTTTGAACTAGGTTTCAGTGATTGCACAAATGCCAGCATCTTCCAGGGTGAGGAATGCTTGCAATGAGTGCAGTTTCATGTTAAGACTCCTACTGTTTAGTAGCATAACCTTTATATTTCATTTAGAAGAATTTTTTATGTTGGTAATTTTGTCCTCATGACTTTGCCTAAAAAAGGCATTATGGGGGAGGCAAGAGCCTTGCCAGAAGCCTGAAACCCAGGGAAGAAAGATGAAGGCCATCTCTGGCAAAGCATTGTGGTCTGGCAATAATGCCCTCCCAGGATGTCATGTACTGGATCCCTTTGGAATGACAAAAGAAACTAAGCCAATTGTTAAAGTCAATCATTTTCTGTTTGTACTGAGGCATCATTCTCGGTGATGGTAGGATGCTGCTCAAGGCTAGGGACATACCTGCCTGGGACACACAAGCTCAATCATGTCTCTCTTCGTATAGTCCAGAGAGGTATGTCTGAAATCATTCACACCAACATGTACTATGACAGAGTCATAATACCTGTTGTTGAGAGACTTGAGTGCGTGAATAATATGGCAGATTCTAGCACCTGACAAGCAACTTACTGTGACTTTCTCCTTGTCTAGCCTGGTGAGGGGCACATCTGTGTGTCTCACAATAGAGTCTCCTATGACTAGTATGTTGGGTTTGTGGCTGGGCCTTACAGGCTGAGAGAGACAGGCATGTGTACTATGTGTGGTGCTTGGTGCAATGGGTTGTGATGTGCGTGTGTGCTTTTGCCTCGGAGGTCTCTTTTGTTTAGGTATGTTTTTGTTGAGAACCCTCACATATGTAAGAATGTACTGTACAGATGTGGGTGGTGTTTGAGGTATGGTGCTTGTGCAGACAACCTTCTCAGTGTCAGATGTACTGGCTTGTGATTGAGAAAGCAACAATTCTAGGTTCTTAATGCAATTGCATCTCTCACATATTGTATCCCTAGGTGGTAGAAGAAGAGGGCTGTTTGTCTACATGAGGCAGTTGCTACACCGTCTCAGGATACCCATATCAACAAGACTAGCAGGAGAAAGCACAGGAAATTGTCCGTCCATGGTTGGCAGAATCTGTGGAAGAGAGGTAAAGGATGGTAGAGTGGGTACTATCAGAATACAGTACCTATTGGTTTGAGTAGGCTGGATAAAATTACAGTTGTTGCAAGGGAGGGCATCAGTTACACAGGAGTGCTGGTAAGGGAAAAATGCAACTGAGATACCTCTCAATGGGTTAAAACAGCTCTGCGGCAGTGCACAATGAGCAAACAAATGCAACACCCTCCAAACACAAGGTATAAATACTAGAAAAGATGGACGAATTTAGAAGCTCTAATTACTACCCAATCCTGCTAGCCCATGTTCTTTCAACCAATCACTCGTGGCTAGAGAAGGTCAGGCAACACTTTAACTCACACTAACAGTGAAGGCAAGACACTACCAGCAGAAGATGGCTGCCAGAAACACAGGAAACTCAACAAGCAAAACAACCAGGCCTGCATAAGAGCAGGCCTCTATCCAGACTATGCTACCTGACTAGAATGTAGAAACCTCACAAAAAATGCACAGAAAAGCACAGAGCACTCAAACAGAAAATACAATTCTCAGTATGAAAAGGCAGTTTACAGTTAAGTAATTCAATAAAAATGTAATTACAGTAATGGAATACTGTCTAGCAATGAAAATACAGTTAAAACTATTAAAAAATACAGTGAGACAGTAAAAAAAGCTTTATAACTGTGCAAAATGTTAGTAGATTAGTTGTATAGCATAACTATAAGTGTTAAGAAGTGCAATTCAATTAAATAAATGTAAGAAAAAAACTTATTCTGCTATTGGAGCCTCAGGGATTTTCTGCTTTGTCACAGTGACGAATTACCACTTCTCAGCCTGGTAAAAACAAATACAGCCCACTGCAGACATAGGGTTTAAATACCAGAAAAGATGGAAGAATCTAGAAGCTCTAATTACTACCCAGTCCTGCTAGCTCCTGCACTTTCAACCAATCACTCGTGCTGGAGAAGATCAGGCAACCCTGTTACTCTCACTAACACTGAGACAAGACACCACCAACAGAAGATGACTGCCAGAAACACAGGAAACTCAACAAGCAAAACAACCAGGCCTGGATAACAGCAGGCCGCTATCCAGACTATCCTACCTGACTAGAACACAGAACCCTCACCAAAAATGCACAGACAGAGCACTCGCAAACAGAAAATACAACTCAGTATGAAAAAGCAGTTTACAGTTAAGTAATTCAATGTTGTCTTTCGGCTTTTCCCTGTTAGGGGTTGCCACAGTGGAACTCCAGTCTGCTAATGATTGGCAGATTTTGATGAACGCCGAGGTGCCAGCTCGATGTTCAACCTTCAACTAAGGCACGTCCATTTACGCATGTCTTTCGAACACCCACCCAACCGTGGGGAGGACATGCAGACTCCACACAGAAGGCACTCCCTGCACTCCAGTCGAGAATCGAACAGGAGAGCCTCTTGCTGTGAGGCAACAACACTACCGCTGCACCACCACAGTAATGAAAAACTATCTAGCAATGAAAATACAGTTAGTATAAAACAGTTCAAAAATACAGTGAAACAGTAAAAAAATCTTTATAACAGTGCAACATGTAGTACATTAGCTGTATAGCACAACTGTAAGCATTAAGAAGTGCAGTTCAATGAAATGTAAGAAAAAATGTATTCTGCTATTGGAGCCTCAGGGATTTTCTGCTTTGTCACAGTGATGAATCACCACTCCTCAGCCTGGTAAAAACAAGCCTGATAGGAAGCCAGATTGCTATCCCCTGGAGGCAGTCAGGGAGGCTATTTATCCTTGCACCAATACACCTGGCTAAGGATAATAAAGGACCTTTGGGTGCACAGGATTATAATCAGATGATACAATGTCCTCTTTTTAGTGCAACCAAAGGCTACGGCCAAAATCCCTGACATTCCACCCAGTCACAGAGAAGCAACAGTCTTAGAAATTCAAAAACTGCTTAAGAGTCATCCAAAAACCCACCAGACCAGATGGGAATCCAGAATTTACTCAAGGTTCTTTTCAGTGCCAAAGAAGATGGGACTGGAGACCAATCTTGGATCTCAGCAGGCTGAACAAATCAGTTCAGCAGACAAAATTTCGGATGGTCACAGTTCAGTCTTCCATTTTTGGGAAAAGATCAGTGGCATATCGCTTACTCAGAGGTGATCTCTGCCTGACTTGCAAAGCCATGTCCAACTCAGAATTGATTGACATGCTCCACCTAAATCCAAGTCACTGCGAGCCACTCGCTCTAGTGAGCTAAACCTCGCCACAACAATAAATGGAACATGCTGGAGGGATAGATTCTTGTCACAGAGACTCAAATTCCTAACTACATTAGGCAGAGCCCTCACTAACACTCTTCAAGAGAAACCTTGACGAGTGGATGGGTAACAGAAAATACACCCCTGGGATCACTTCATTGGCTCTTCTTGACAGAGGCTCAGTTAATCAATGGGGCGGCGAAAGCTGACACACTCTGGCTAGGCTTATAAATGCCCTCGGGCAGATAGCCTAGTACCTACCTATGATTAGATCTGTTCTACAGATCTCCAGGAAGTGTATTACCATATAAAGATGAACTAACAGTCCGGAAGATTTCTGCGCTTCTGGCTGGGAGCAAGTCACTATCAGTTAAGAGCACTACCCTTTGGACTCAGCCACAAAGGTGTTGGACTCGGCCATGAGGGTATTCACCAAATGCATGGCAGTGGTCGCAGCTCATCTCAGACTGCAAGGATTCTTGGTATTTCCATACCTAGACTAGCTGCTTACTGCTCCCAACAGGTGTCTTCTCTAGGAGGCTTGAGACTACACACTCCAACTCTGCTTCATTTTAGGCATTACCATAAACTATGGAAAGTTCAAGTCGGAGCCATGTCAACAACTAGCGTTCATTGGAATAATAGTGAACCACAACAAAGGACCAGTGTAAAGAAAGAACCATCAGCTAGTGAACCAACATACTTAATTCCTCTGGCGTCTTGGCTACACAAGCCTTCAAGGAGTATAACATCACAAATGCACACCTGCCTAAATACAACTATCAATTACACAATTAAAACTAATTAAACAATTAAATAAAAAATCTCCAATTGAATTCAACATTTAACCCCTTAGGGGACAAAGTATTATATTTTAAAATATGCACAGATTCTTCAAATAATAACTGATTCTTGATATTACTGTCACCATACATGGAGATATTTATTTTTTCCAATATAGTACTTCGCAAGCCATCACTTACACTTCCATGTACCCGATTAAAATGTTCCACTGTTGAACTTTCGCTTTTATTTCTCCTGTATCCCTTATATGTTCCAATAGTCTAACCTTAAAAGGTCTTTTGCTCTCCCCTGTATAGAACAAATTGCAGGGCCATAAATAATGCCCTCAGTATCACAGCCAAAACAACCTTTTGCCTTGAAAAAAACATCAATTAATTTTTCTAAAACTCTTAGTTTACAGGCTTTACACCTTCCACAGGGGGTAGTTTCATATTCTCTTAGACTTTTTTGGACAATATCACAAGGGAGCATAAATTTAGATTTAACTAAAAAGGCTTTCGAATTTCTTCCTCTTCTATAAGATATTGTTGGTATTTCCCCAATGTTCTGATTCAAATCTTTAAGGGACAAAATGTAATCCCAGTAAAAGTTTAATACTCACCAGAACCTTACTAAAGCTATTGTATGTTGTTAAAATATAGATATGTTTATTCTTGTGACTTTCCTGGCTTCTATTTGAATATTTAAATTTCAACCCACTCACAGATGTCCTGGGGATATACTCTTAAAAATTTTACACCAACATTCATCCAATAATTCATAGCTAAAGCCTCTATTTTAAACATACATACAGTTTTTCCATCACATATTTTTTTCATTATTACACAGCCTGTATATACATACATACTCTCCATAGGGTATAGCTTGGATGGTATGAGGTGGGTAACAACTTTGGGCCATAAGATACTGTATTCCACTTTCAAATTTCCTATAAACAGTTGTATGAATTTTATTATCCTTACTACTGTCCAAAAGGACATCTAAGTAAATGACACTTTGGCCCACCTTAAGCCCATCAAATTTTAAACCAAATCTGTTGTTATGCAGCTCATTTATAAAACTCTCCACCTCATTACTACCACCCTCACATAGGAAAATTAAGTCATCTATAAACTTAAAGTACTTTTTTACATATTTACAAAAATTGTCCTCTCTCTCTCTCTCTCTCTCTCTATATATATATACACACACATATATATATATATATATATATATATATATATATTTAGCCTCAAACATGCCCATACTAATGTTGACATAAGAGGGGGCAAAAGATGCTCCCATAGCTGTACCTTGTTTCTGCCTAAACTTTCCACCAAATTCAAAAAGTTATATATATATATATATATATATATATATTTAGCCTCAAACATGCCCATACTAATGTTGACATAAGAGGGGGCAAAAGATGCTCCCATAGCTGTACCTTGTTTCTGCCTAAACTTTCCACCAAATTCAAAAAGTTATTTCTCAGACAAAAATCCAGCAATTCAGTAATATATTCAGTAGCTGGACTATGTCCTAAAAATATCTCGCAACTTCAAACCCAAAGTCATGGTTAATACTGGTATAGAGCATTTATATTACTCTGTTGAAAACTCAAACTGTCAACAGCGTAATAATCAACACAAAAATGTCGAAACCCCCGAACATCGAACCTGCACAAAAAAAAAACACCCAAACACAACACAAATTGCTCTATGCAGGGGGGAAAGCCCCCCTGCACCCCCATGTGGGGGGCTGCACCCCACACCCCCCACTACTTAAATACACCAACTTTGAAATCGCACTACATTGCAGTAAATGGAAATTTCCCCTTACAGAGATTTATGTTTACATGCGCAATGACTTTCGCTTTCGACATTTTGGTGCCAACCATATCGGCTTTGATATTGTCTGCCTTCGACAGGGTGAAGTAGACCCGGTATAAAGGCTTTTTTACATCTATCAATACATATTTACACTCCATTGGACAGCCTCAATTTTTTTTTTCAAAAAATCAAATACCTCTTTTATATATGCAGGTAACAATTGTACTTTAGGTAGAAGATAATGATGTAAAAATTACCATATTTTGCACAAAAAATATTATTTTCCAGAAACTATGGGGTGACCATGAGGATTAATTAAAGATTTGTGAATTTTTGGAAGGCAGTAAAAATGGGCCATCTTACAATCCTCCATCCCAAACTTCTTAATAACCTCCAGAGAAAAATAACCTAACCCATGTCCCTTTTTCAATAATTCACCATATTCAGTTAAGGCTGTTGTGTAAATCTCCATTTCCACTTTTTCATAAGTATCGGCATCATCCAAATGTTCATTGCACATGTTTCATCGGAGCAAGTCTAAACACAATTATGACTGTCGCATCCCTGCCCATAGAAAGGCTACAAAGGATAAAATTGCAAGTCAGCCATATTCTCGACAGCAAAGTAGCAGCAAGGCTTCTCCTTCAAGCCCTAGGGTCGATAGCAGCTTCTGTCACTCTAGTCCTATTAGGGAGATATCACATGTGAATGCTTCTGTGGCTTCTAGTGTCTCAGTGGTCCATGTTAGATCGTCCAATGTCCCTTTGATCACAATTACCAACCGATGCAGGCAGACCTGCAGTGGTGGCTTCACTCCAATGAAATCTTAATGGGCCGCCCCTTTGTTCCCTCTCACCCCCAAGCCATAGTGACCACAGATGCATCCCAGATGGGGTTGGGGGGCATTATCTGAGAAAGACAGCCCAAGGCACTTCGTCCCATCTGGAGGCCAGTTTGCTTATTATCGTTCCAGAGATGAGGGCAGTGCTGTTAGCGTTGCAAGCATTCCACCCAACCCTTCCCTTTGGATCAGTTGCAGTCCAAGCAGACAACATGGCAATAGTCTGGTACAACAAAAAACAAGGGGAACCAAGTCATATCCCCTTTGTCGGGAAGCCTTTAGAGTTTCGCAATGGGCAATTTCATCCGACAACTTTCTCATTGCAAAGTACATTTGGGGGAGCTCCAACAAGATTGTGGACAGATTGACAAGATGTATTCTATTGCCTCACGAGTGGTCTTTCAACCCATCGTTGGCAGAAATGATTTTTTGCCAATGGGGCCAGCCTTGCTGTGATCAATTTGCATCCCCTCTGAACAAGTGAAGCAGCTACTTTGCCCTGATCCCCCTCTGAGGGAGTCACTGAGAGATGCTGTTCTGCATGATTGGCCCCCCTGTCTACTCTATGCATTCCCCCCAATTCCCCTTGTATCCCAATTTTTAAAGAAAGCCATCAGGTCATAGAAAAATATAATCTTCATTGCCCTGTTCTGGCCCTTACAGATCTGGTTTTCCTTCCTTTGGCCTCACCTAGTTTGGAAGCATTTGAGTCTGGATCCATTTCAAGACCTACTGTTCCATCCAGATGGATTGGTTCACCCAAATCTGCAGAACCTCATGTTCACTACAGGCTTCTCAAATTCCCATGATTCCCAGGCAGTCCTCTTAGTTCACCAACTCAAAGAATTGTTCTGTCTCATCACAAACCCTCAGCAAGAAAGTTGTATCTTAGCAAATGGCACAAATTTTCTTTGTGGATGTCTATGTCTAATACTGACCCATATTTGGCTCCAATCATTAAAGTTCTAGAGTTCTTGACATCACTTTTTGAAGCAGGAGCCTCAGCATCTACCATCCAAGTACACCTAGCTGCAGTCTCCAATTTTCACTTGGGTCTGAATGTCTCTTCCTTAATACCTATAAGCTTCACAAAGCCTCTTTGACGGGATCTATGATGCTTAGACCTCCATATAAGAAACCATCTGCATCTTGAGACCTAAATTTAGTTCTTCATTCTATAGTTTATCCCCCCTTTGGACAAATGTGATTTCTTGTCTTGGAAAATGTTGTTTCTGGTGGTTATTACCTCAGCCAGGAGAATTTCAGAGATTCAAGCTTTGTCTTGCAAAGCTGCTTATATAATTTTTCATAAAGACAGGGTTTCCTTGAGAACTAACACCTCCTTTTTGCCCAGAGTAGTTTCCAAAACCAATCTGAACCAGACTATTTATCTTCCAGTCTTTCTCCAAAAATTTTCAAACAAAGGTGAATATTACCTTCATTTATTGAATGTTCATAGACAACTCCATTTCTGTTTGCACAGAACAAAAGAATTCAGAATCAGATCAATTGTTTCCTTTTCATTGGCAAAAGGAAACAGTTCCCAAAGTTATTCTGGCTAAGCGGCTAAAGGACTGTATTAACATTGTTTAGAACAAGAGGAATACTCTGCTACAATGGCCTTTTAAGGCACATTCCAGCAGAGCAGTAACCACATCTGCAGTTTTTCATTCCTGGGTTTCCTTAGATGATATTTGTGCACTGGCCACGTGTTCTCCACATACATTCATTATTCATTACAAATTGGATCTGGTCTCTGGAGGAAGGACTTCGGTTTGATGGTCCTCAGGAATATTCTTCCGTGAGACCTCCCAAGATTCAGGTTGCTAGGGATTCTGTCCCACTGTCAAGGACTATGTGAAGTTTAACAGCATCAGATAAAGTCTGTATTGTCGATCTTCACATATCCTTGATATACCCGCCCTCTTTCCCCCTATCCCCTATTTTTATAGTGGATCAAATTTCCTTTGTGACATGGTTCCTCTTCAATGGATTCAGATAAGGTCTCTCATCTATTTACATATGGTTGTTGTCTGAGACTGTTTTATACAAACTCAGTCTGAGGTATAGTGAGGAGCTTTATGAGTAGAGAGTTTTTGGAAGGTGCAAGCTGAAATAACAGCAGAGTCAGTTCCGAGGTTTGGAACTGAACCCCACTGTTAAGGATATGTGAAGATCGACAACACAGATGGAACGTTATGGTAAGACATAACTTCTTTTTATAATTTTTCAGGAAATGCAAATGCTTCCATTGCCCTGATCATAAAATCCCAGCTTACTCTGTCAAATGCTTTCTCTGTATCAAGACCCACCAATAATAATGGTATTTTCTTACATTCTACTTCCCTCTGGATCATGAATGTACTGTTAATGTTATCAAATGTGTGTCTTCCCTCCACAAAACCACATTGATCCTTATCTGTCAATTTTGGCATTACGTTTGCCATTGTTTTAGCTATTATAGACACGGACACTTTATAATCATGGTTTAGTATTGAAATGGGCCTGTATGAAGCTGGATCTGATGGATCTTGCTAAGTTTAGGCATTACAGCTATAACTGCCTTCTTCCAGGATGGAAGTATTTCTGCACTTAAAATACTGTTAAAGAAAAAGCCTTCCAGATCTTTATCAGTTTTTTTCCTCCTAGCTTCCAAACTTCCACAAGAATACCATCTGATGCTGGGGACGTCTCTGTAGATTGGTTATATCTCACAATTTTTATCTTATCTCCTCCTATCCTAACCTTTAGTAATTGAGCCTCATCTACCTCTAGCCTTGGCATATTTAATTCTTCCATGAACATTTCCATATTTCTCTGCTTTATACAGACTTTCATAGAATTTCCAAAATATTTCTAATACCTCTACAGGATCTCTTGCTTGGCGACAGCCCTTTCTACTTTCTGTTGCCCGAGTCATGCTACAAATTTTTGTGCTCTAGTGTTATTTCTCAAAAAACGGTTGCTTAACAGCAGTCATTCTAAATGTGTATATTATTGAGGTAATCCCTTATTTTCTGCTTAGCATTCTACAGTTGATTGTCTTCTGTGAGATTCTGCCTACTCTGCAATACTTCAAAATTTGTCAGTCCCTCCAAATAATTCTTGTTAGTTCTTATGCATAGCTCCCTTTCTTTTATTTCCACCCTAGCTATATTTTCATAAGTAATTTCTGTCATCTTGAATAGCTCTAGCTATATTTTCATAAGTAATTTCTATAATCTTGAATAGCTCCTGAATAATTTCCACTACCCATTCCTTAACTTCCTCTCTTTTCAACAGATAGGTGGGAAAGCCCCAGTGTCTCATTTTTATTTCATTACAGAGTGTTTTTATTTTAGTTATTATTGATAAACGATCTGAAATAGTTATTGGATGTGTATCAAGGCCTTCAATTAAATGCACGTTTCTGTGAAATGTAAATTCTATCTAGCCTAGCCCTGTTTTTATATCTTGGGGAATAATATGTAAATTTACTCCAAACTCCTATTACTGAATTCACATCTTCCATGCCAAATATTTTCATAAATTTCTTCAAAAATCTGCCCTCCTTTGTTATAGTTTTCCTTCTCGGTCCCCCAGACACATCTTCACTGCTGGAAATCAAATTCCAGTCATCCCCATAAGTAAAATTCCTTGCTGAAAACTGATTATTTCTCCCAGAATTTTCTTAAGCTCCATTGTAGCAGTTTCAGGTATAATATAAATACATGCCAGTATAATCCTCCTCCCTTGCCAGCAGCCCCTTAGCACTATAAATCTGCCATTATTATCTTTATTATCCTCTTGTAGTACTATTGGAGCTCCTCTTGCAATTAATGTAAGCAGTCTTTTTTTCCTTTGTCCCAAATATTCCGCTGAATAACCATTCTGAAAACCTTTCTTTATCATATTCATATGTTCATTTTTTTTATGTGTGTCTCCTGTAATGTAGCTGTTTGCACTCTACATTTTTTAATATAGTTCACTGTTTTCTTTTTTGTATTTATCTGTGAGACCATTGACATTTAAAGACATTACAGAAAGCATCATTATATTAAAATATAGGAATAATAACTTTTTATGTATAACACCTTTTTTGTTAAATGTCTAGTTACAGCTTTTGCGTTACATACATACACTGTTTGGCAGGTTGAACTTTTATATAGTTGTTTCTTACATCCATTTGAGCCTATGTCATGACTTACAAAACCTTTTGTTTTACTGAAAGCCCTCAGAATAAAAACAGACAAACCCCAATACCCCCCTAAAACCTATTAATACTAACGCACAACACTATGTATATTTTCAGATAATGTTTTACCCTCCTAATAGGAGCAGATGTCCCAAACTGACAGACACACTTAGACTTGAGTTAACTTAAAAGAAAGGTTATCCATGCTAAGGCGCATGGTGCAGGCTGTGTTTCTACTAAATGCTAACTAGTTTTGTCTTATCTTTATAGCTTTTCCAGCTGGGAAAACCCCTGAATGCCTTCAGAGAACATTATCTATTAGCCAGTTTCTCTTTTCCTTTTTTCCCCAAGCCAGTCACTCTCCGCCAGACTGTAACCAATTTCTCATTATCAGAATGGAGACATTTATTCATTTATTTATTTATTTATTTAACATTTGTTTACTGGGAAAGGCCGACTTGGAATGAAGCCAATTTTCAGCAGAGGCCCGGAGAGAAATGCTCCAGATGCATGTCTTTATAATGTGGGAGGAAACCCATACGAATGCAGGGAGGATATGCAGACTCCACACAGACGGCACCCCAGCTGAGAAACTGGAGCACCTCTTGCTGTGAGGTGACTATGCTACTGCTGCACCAATGCACCACATGAGAACTAGACACCCAGTTTCTCATTATCAGATTGTCTCCATGGAGACAGAACCAGACAGTCAATTTCTCTTTATCATATTGTTTCTATGGAGAGATGAGGGCCAGATACAGAATTGCTACTAAGCATACATTCATTTGCTAGAAAAAAAGTCACATACTACTCAGTATTCTTTATCATTTACTTGCTTTCTCTTAAAATGTATTACTAAATCAATATAAGGTTATTAATCCAGTCATTCCCCCATGCAAAAATGAAAAAAGCACATTATTTTTTCTTTGGTCATGCTCTTTTAACCAAGCTTTTTTTACATTGCAGTGCCTACATTTCTTAAAACTGAACAAGAAAAAAGAGAGAAGGGAGAAAGAAGGAAAAAGGGAACAGCAGCACCTATGTACAATCCCTATTACACTTTAAAAAAAGAGAAAACTTTACTTTATAGCATGCAAACAAAACCATACACCACAAAAATACTACTAAGAAAAAAATGTTTTCTTTTCTTACAGTTAACATTCTCCCCTCTTACCCTCCTCAAAACATTTTTCCAAACATTATTAACAGGGAATTAGGAATATACTTTAGAGTCCTCCACAAGTGCAACAGATTCTGAAAAAGTCCACCATTTCCAGATTTTCTTGTTCTGTTGTATTTCACAAATATGATTATTGCTTTGTAATCCCACATTGACTTACTGGTTTTATCGCTGTTCATCTCCATCTCCCAACTCCTGTCTCTGCTTCTTTTCCAGCACACTCTTGACTGTTCTAGTCAACTCTTGTGCTCCCTTCCCTCTCTCCAACATCTTCCTTGAAAAAGTGGAAAAGTTTTCACAGGTACAGTCTCTCTCTGGTCTTTATTACCAGAACAACAAGAAGTAGAATCTCCTATTTCAGAGCTCACTCTGTTGGACAAACTTTTGTATTTCCTCATCAGCATGTACTTCATCAAAACATGATTTTGTCCTTCCAGGGAAGAATACCTTGAAGACAGCGAGGTACAACAATTTGAATCTCATACCTGCATCTTAGCATTCCCCGCAAAGTGGAATGAATGTACTCTTCTTCTGCCTGGTGTACAATGAGTAATCATTCACCACAAACACTCTGCTGTATCCCACTTTTAGCATTTTTTTCCTTCTGCCACAGTTTTGTCAGAATGAGCTCCTTCTACTGGTAGGATTGCATCTTTAGTATTAAAGGTGTAGGTTGCGTTCTCATAGCCAGGTTTGGAACGTACACATGATGTTCCCTTTCAACTAACAACACATGCTGTGGAATACCAGTCCAGTTGATTATTTGTGCTTTCACAAAATTAATGGACTCTGTTCCTTCCAGCTTTTCTGGTATAGCTGAAAATCTCAGGTTTTCCCTACATGCCATGTCCTATAATTCTATTATTTTTTAAACATCTCTTCCTAAGCAGTCTCATATTCATCCAGCCTTTTTTTATTTCAACCTCTGATTTTTGCAGCTTCATCACTTCATCTGAATATCTGTTTAAAGCTTGTTCCATTTTTTCATTTATTTTAACCAGGTCTGTGTGCAGTTGTCTCATATCTTCCCGTAGGTTACTGGAAGTCATGTCTGGAGGTTGCATTGCTTTTTGCTGAACAGCTGCAGAACTTTCCCCAGTCAGTGTTTCTTCCTCCTTTTTTGTAGCTGATGTTTACCCAGGTGCTCTGTATTTATTTTTTCCTGGTATCCAGGCAGTACACTTACTAGCCAGTTACTGAAATTTACCCATAAACACAAAAGTCTTCTGGCCTTCTCTATTGAGTTCCAGTTTTCATACTGGGACAGCTAGAGTTAAGCTGTTACTCAGTGTGCAGCCATCTTGGAAGTCCTTCAGAGGTCCTTTCTTATCCTAGACCTCCAGCTACCAAAGTCAGTTCTGAGGTAAAAATGGCCTCCCAGGCCAAGGACAACCATAAGACTTTATTTAGCTATGTCCACAACCTCAAAGGTAGTTCACAACAATGTACTGAACTAATTGTAAATGGATCTGAACAATATAGCAAATCTGTTGGCTGACAAATTCTGCTCCAATACTCTTGTCTCTTACAGACTGTTGTGGTGTGGTGATCTTTGCTTGGCATACAAGGCTACACCCAGCTCTGATGGACCTTTTGCATATCAGAACTACACAACACAGAGACTTAAATCCTGCTTGTAACATTAATAGCACTTGTTAGAGAGACAGCAATCTGTCCCGGAGAGTACTTCTTTTCTGGAACAGGCTTTCCATCCAGGAGAAACACAGCTCATCCCTAACCCTATTCATATGTAACCTGATGAGAAGTCCGACATTCACCCATGGTCTGGCTGCTGTCTCTCTAATGGACAAAGGCAAGCCTGTAAATGCTTAACCACCCATACCGTAGCTTATGTAAACTCCTTAAAATAATCCTTAGGGATACATTTGGAAAACATGGCTAGGCCTGAAAAGGCCCTTTTGGTCATTGGCCTAGTACACAGCTGCTGTGCTAAGATTCACTGTTTTCATAATTCCCTAGTATTCAGACATAGTGCTCAGATATGGGACTACATCTTGCACACACCACCTTGGATTGGTATTTTAGTGTACTGAAAACATTCCAGTTTCTTGAAGCATTATAGTGGGACAGTACTATACACTGCACTAGAGAACTGCAGAGGTTAATATAGTATATTGCAGTAAGTAGCAAATGCAGTGCAGTGCAATACACACCATACTAATCTACACTTCTTTGGTCTGTGGTGAAATACTTTTGAACCATATATTGCACTAATCTGCAGTTCTCCCTAGAGCTGGAGGAGATAAGTCTAGCCACTTGGGCCTCAGTACCTTGACCCGCCAGGTCGGAGTCCATGGCTTCGTCAACCTGCTCCTTGTCAGATATGGATCTGGATAAGATGATAAGGCGCTTTATCTGTACACAGATCCCCTCTGGAGGAGGAGTTCGTTTCCTTTCTTTCAACCCATTTCTTCTTCTCCGATCCAACCTTCAGGTTTGGAGTACTCTGATCTGAGGTTGGCTTTGGTCAGGGGGTCAGCACCGATGGTACCTGTTTCCTTGATGCCGACAGCTGCCTGGAGTGTTTCAGATCCGAGCCGCTGTCGGAGCCGGAGCCTGGGTGTCTGATCTGACTTTGTCGGGCCAGGTTCTCTCCCTCGAAGTGCCGTCCACCTCGGGCCCAGGTCCAATTCTCACTTCTGACCCGGGGAGACCGGTCTCCTTATTGGTTTCCCAAGAGGTTTGTTCTCCTTTGGCATTCGATGTGATAGAATGGGTGCTCTCCATCGGATCGAGACCCCTGACCACCCCCCCTCGGACTCCTCCCAGACCCACTCGGCTCTGTCTATGGTCCCCATTGTCTTACCAGAGGGACAGCCCATGCTCTAAGAGCCCCAGACGGTTCCCCCCCGAGGAATAAATGGCTTGCGAGTGCCCCACCGGAGATGTGCCTCGCAAGCATACTTGCAAGAGGAGGCACTTGGACTCCCCGAGTCCCTCTCCGAGGATATGGATTTAGATGATGGAGAGGGTTTCTCAAGATCACCTTCCGAGGATGTTTCTTTTGGAGACATCATGGAGATCCTGCACCAGCGGGGAGGTTGGTCTACCCCCAAACCCTCTTCTGATGAATCTGTGTTCCTGGAGGCTTTTGCGGGCCCATCTACTTCCTGGGCGTCCCCTCCTGTGGATCCTTTGGATTTGTTCACCTCGCTAGCATGGAAGGAACCGGACACCATGGAGCCTATCCCTAAGTGACACGATAAGATCTTAAGCTCCCCCATTGATAAACCATCCTGGAGTAAGGGCTCCCTAGTGGATGCCATAGTGGTAGTAGCAGCCACTAAGAAGGAACTTGCCCAGGAGAGTTCCTCGGTCCACCCACCTGACCGAGAGTCACGGATGACGGACAGCCTAGGGAAGCGGTTGTACGCTTCAGCTACCTTTTCAATCAGGACACTGAATTATTTGGCCCATGTCACTGGACACCAATGTGATCTAGTAAAGGAGCTGGAGGAGTCTCCCCCCAAGTCCACGTCACAGGAGGACAAGGCTTCGTTCTCCATAAGGATGGCCACTCTAAAAGCAGTATCTAATACGTCCATGCGACTCCTCTCCCATGCTACAGAAAGACCGGCTAGGGCGGCTGGGTCTGGCGTGTCCATGAGGTGTAATGCCTGGTTCAGGTTATGTCAATTTTCCAAACCCTTCAAGGTGTCGTTTACCAATGCCCCTTATGACGGTTCTACACTCTTTGGTAAGACTGTCAAGGAGACATTAGTCCAGAGTGAGAAGGACGGGAAGACACTATCTGCCAGTGGGATCTGCTTCTCTAACCCTCAAAGGTCCATTTCTCAGAACCAGAGAGGGCAAAAGAAGATGTGGTTCCAGACGTCTCAGTATTCCCGGGACACTCAGGGCTCTTCCTCCCCCAGAGGCAAAGGGGGAAAGAATGGACGTCTGCCCAGAGTCAGAGGGGGTCTGCAGAACTTTGGGTCTCGAACCATTCTCGGACAGACCCGGGCAGCAACCCTGAGGGGTTGCCCGACTGCTCTACTCTGGAGCCAGTCAGGGGACAATTGTCCTTGGACCCAGTGGCATGGGAGTCCATAACAATGGACCACTGGGTGCTTCAAATCATATCCAGAGGATACTTTATCCCCTTCGTGGGTTTACCCATGTCACACAGACACCTTCTGGACGTACCACCCATGCTAAGGGAGGCAGCATAACAGGAAATTTCCAAGCTGCTAGTAAAATGAGCCATCAAAACCGTCCCCCCAGATCAGTTCGGATCGGGCTTCTACTCCAGGTTCTTTTTGGTGCCAAAGAAAATGGGGGACTTAAGGCCCATTCTGAATCTAACTACCCTGAATCTGTCAGTTGCCAAGGAGAAGTTCCGGATGGTCACGTTACAGTCCATCATGCCATGCCTGCAAGAGAGCGACTGAATGTGCTTGTTAGAACTCCAGGATGCTTACTATCATATAAAAATGCACAGAAGCTCCAGGAGGTTCCTCCGCTTCCAGCTAGGAGTCAATCATTACCAATTTCGAGCCCTACCCTTTGGTCTCACCACAGCCTCCATGGTCATAGTGGCTCATCTGAGGCTTCAGATGATTCAGGTCTGTCTGCACCTGGACGATTGGCTCCTCACTGCTCCCACCAGGCATCTACTTTCCCAAAACTAGGGATTATTTCCTGACACTTGCTCTGCGTTTGGGGATCACAATCAACACATTCAAATCTCTCCTAGATCCTGTGCAGGTGAGCATTGGTGCCAGGATAGATACTCTTCAGTGCAAAATATTCCTGACCTCGGAGAGAGTTCAAAACCTGAAGATGCATGTCTACCTGATCTACTGTTCTCATCTTCCAACGGCAGAATCGTTTTTGAGGGCCCTAGGCTCAATAGCGGTGACCATAATTCTTCTCCCGTATGCCTGGTTACACATAAGGATTCTACAGTGGACTGTAGCTGTACAATGGTCCCTGTTGGAATTGCCATTGACATATCCAATTCAACTCCGTCAAGTCCGTCGGTCATCCCTCATATGGTGGATAAGCTATCTGGATATTTTGGAGGGACGACCCTTTGTTTCAACCCCGGCCCAATCCACAGTGACCACGGATGCCTCCCAGCTCGGGTGGAGGGGCATTGTTCGGGCAGGACAGTCCAAGGCCTGTGGTACCCCATAAAGACCAGCTTGCACATAAATGTCCTAGAGATGAGGGTGGTCCTTCTTGCGTTGTAGGCCCTTCATGCCTTTCTTCCTCTGGGAATGACTGCAATTCAGTCAGACAACATGTCAATGGTCTGGTATATCAACAAACAGGGTTGGACCAGATCATACCCCCTTTGTCGTGAGGCCATGAGAGTGTGGGAATAAGCAATCTCCACTGGTAGCTTTCTCATCGCAAAGCACATTCCAGGATGGTCCAACATTCTAGCGGACAGGCTAAGTTGAGCCATTCTGATGCCTTACGAGTGGTCTCTAAATCTGTCAGTAGTAGAACAGATCTTCAGTGAGTGGGATCACTCTTGCTGCAATCTCTTTGCATCTCCTTCCAACGTGAAGTGCAGCAGGTTTTTCGCTCTGAACCCCCTGCTGGGGGTGTCCCCCAGCGATGCTCTAGTTCATGCTTGGCCTCCCGGTCTTCTGTATGCTTACCCACCAGTACCTCTCATTCCGAGATTTCTGCAGAAAGCTTGTCGACTGGGGAGCAAAGTGATTCTCATTGCCCCATTCTGGCCTTGTCAGGTATGGTTTCCCCTTCCTTTGGTCTCACCTGCTGGCTCTACCTTGGATCCAAGATCCCATTCAGGATTTAATTTCACACCCTTCGGGGGTGCCTCATCTGACTCTGGACAGCCTGAAGCTCACAGCTTGCCTGCTCCAGTTCTCGTAATTGCTAGAACTCCCGGAATATCCTCCTCAGTTAGATCTGTTTTGGTAGCTGCTCATAAGTCTTCGACCAGGAAGGTTTATCGTAGCAAATGGAAATGTTTTTCTTTCTGGACTTCTCAAAGAAATTTAGACCCTTTCATGGCCCCTATTTCTGCTATTTCTTGATTTTTCTAGCTGATATTTTCCAGCATGGAGCTAGTTCTTCTACTATCAAAGTTCACTTGGCTGCCATTACTTATTTTCATGTGGGTGAGAATTCTGCCTCCTTAGCCTCTTCCAGACTGTGTAAAGCCTTTATCAAAGGCACCTTTTTATTACGCCCCCCGGTCAAGGATCCTGTTCCCCCATGGGACCTTACTGTGGTTCTTCAAGCTTTGGTCACTCCGCCTTTCGAGCCTGCTGCAACTGCCGATCCGAAATTTTTATCTTGGAAGACAGCTTTTCTGGTGGCTATTACCTCTGCAAGAAGGGTTTCAGAATTACAGGCCTTGTCCATCAAAATTCCGTACATGATTTTTCACAAAGAGAGAGTTTCCCTTCGTACCAATCCATCCTTTCTTCCTAAGGTGGCATCACCAGTCAATATCAATCAGACTATTAATTTGCCTGTGTTTTTTCTAATTTTACAAACAAGATGGAATATAAACTCCCCATGCTGGATGTTCATAGACAGTTATGATTCTATTTGCACAGGACAAAAAAATTCTGTAAATCTGATCAATTGTTTCCTTCTATAAACCCTTTTTGGGAACCTATCTCTGAGGTCACTACAGCTAGATGGATCTCTTCATGCATCAGGCAGGTCTATAAGGACAGAGGCATGTCTCCTCCGGGTCAGGTAAAAGCTCATTCCACTAAGTCCATGGCTACGTCTGCGGCTTTTTGGTCTAGGGTGTCTTTGGATGACATTTGTTCTGCAGCTACTTTGTCCTCATCTCATACATTTATTTCTCATTACAAATTGGATTTGACTACCAGAAGGAGAATATCCTTTTGGTTCAGCGGTGCTCTGGAATATCCTTCCATGAGGGCCTCCCAGGAGTTTTAGTAGCTGGGGACTCTGTCCCACAGGTTGAAGACCAAATGAAGTAAACTACTTCAGATAAAGAAGTTATGTACTCACCATAATGTTCCATCTGAGTAGTTGTACTTCATTTGTCTTCAACCGTCCCTCCCTCCCTCCTTCCCCCGGACCTTGGTGCATGATCAGCCTACAGGCTGCAGTATAGGTCACAAGTATATTTATCTGGTCGGGTTCTCCGTATAAGTTCATCAAACTCGATCTGGGGATGGAAGGCAGTGGAGGTGTATTATGGGTAAGGGGAGGAATCTGGAGCTGATGTTAGCAAAAGTTGATGGCTTGGATCCGATACAGATCTGTATCCCAAAGGTTGAAGACAAATGAAGTACAACTACTCAGGTGGAACGTTATGGTGAGTAAATAACTTCTTTATCACTGGCACAGAAGAAAATACAGAAGAAAAGGATTATAGAGTTTTATCAGGTCATTGCTGTTTCAATGGGCTTACATCCCTATGGGAACTTGCACATAGGGAGAGCCCACAAGAATGCATGGATACCAGCAGGGAGGGAAAGAAGAATTTTAGACCTATTTTGATTCAGCTGGCTAAGAACTGAAGTAAAAAAATAGCTATTGAAGGTCTAGAAGCCAGGGTTGCATTTATTCTGTGGGGAGATGCTGGATTGTATTGATTAGGATTATTCCATGGCCACTGGACAAAAACTGATGGCTTTTGTCTCAGTTCAAAGGTTGTGCAAGCTGAAGGAATAAAAAATGTGTTGCTTTTACTGGATTAAGGGCTTTGGTTTGATCTAACAGGTTTTAAGTGGAAGAAAGTAAATAAGAGAACACTGAATGTAACTAAAAGTTTTCCTTTAGCAAATAAATGTTCACAGTCTAATATGAGAAGCTTGTAGCTGAAGGCAACTGTATATCTTGTTTGTATATTTTTTATGAAGGCAATGTGATAAGAGGGCAATAAACACCAGAATATTTTTTTTCCCTTTTTAAGGCAAAAAGTTACTTTTCTGAAAGCATTCACGTTTTGTCTATATCTGCGAGAGGAATGACGATAAGGCAAAAACAGATAAACATTTAGCATAATTAGGAACATAGGCTGCACCATGTCTTAACATGGATAACCTATATAGTAGATTAGTTAATGCCTGTGAGTGTAGCTGTCAATCTGGGACAGTTTTCTTTTCATATTATTTGAAGATGTACATAGTTTTGTATATTTGCATTACATTAATAGGTTTTGGGTGTTCTCTGAGGATTTTTTTTTTAGGATTTTCATTAAAACATTTAGGATTTTCATTAAAACAAAGTCTTGCAAGATGCAACAGGGTCAAATGGACATTACAACAAACAATGGTATAAAAGATCAACCTGCCAGACATTAGTGGATGCATGTCACACAAAAGCTGAAAACAGCCATTAAAAAAAAAAGCTGTCATACATACAGGTGGGAATAATAAATTCTTTTCATGATGGCAACACATGTTATCTTGGAATGTGAATAGTCTCACAGGTATATACAAAAAAAAAAAAAAGAAAGTGTGAATAGTCTCACAAGTATATACAAAAAAAAGAGAGTGGTGAAATATATAAGAAATGCAGAGTACAAATAATGCTACAGGAAACACTTCTGAAAAGAACTGAACATGTGGAGTTGATGAAGAAAGGATTTCAGGATGGTTATTCAGTGGAATGTTTTTGGGGCAAAGGAAAAGGGGACTACTTACACTAATTGCTAGGGGAGTACCGAGCATGATGGAAGAGAAAAAAAAGATAATGGTAGATCTGTTGTAGTAAAGGGCTACTGCCAAGGGAGTAGGATTACACTGCCATGTATTTATACTCTACCTAAAATTTCTACTATGGATCTTAAGAAAATTCTGAGAGAAATGAACAGCTTTCAGCAGGGAATATTACTTGTAGGAGGGGACTGGAATTTGATTTGTAACAGTGAGGATGTATCGGGGGGGGGGGTCCTAGAAGGGAAAATATAACAAACTAGGGTAGATTTTTGAAGAAATACATGAAAATATTTGGTATGGAAGATGTCCATTCAGGAGGAACTGCAAGACGAATTGCATATCATTTCCCAAGGTACAGTAACTGGGCTAGGCTAGATAGAAATTATATTTCATAGGAACATGTGCATTTAATTGAAAGTTTTGATGCACATCCAATAAATATTTCAGATCATACACCAATGATAACTAATATAAAAATGCAGGGTAATGAAGTAAAAATGAGGCACTGATTCTTCCCCACATATCTGTTAAAAAGAGAGGAATTTAAGGAATAAGTAGTGGAAGTTATTCAGGAGCTATTAGAGAAGATAGAAATTTCTTCAGAAGATATTGCTAGGAAGTGGGATAAAGTGGAGTTTAATAAGAAAGTAGAAATAAAAGAAGAAGAAACACTTGTCCTATATGGACAGACTAGTCTCTGTCTCGTATCGCCTACTTAGAGGCGATTTCTGCTTGACTTACAAAGCCATGTCTGAACCAGCTCTGTTAGAAATGCTACATCTAAAGAAATCCAATCCCTCCGCACCACACTCTCCAGGGACCTCAACGTCATTACCACAATTAACAGAACATGCTGGAGGGACAGTTTTATAACCCAGAGACTGCCTATGCTATAGAATAGACTTTTCATACATTTCAAGCAGAGCACCTCGCTGACCCTCTTCAAGAGAAATCTTGATGAGTGGATGGGAAACAGAAAATTCACCACGGGGATAACTCCAGTGGCTCTACTTGACAGAGGCACTGGGAACTAAGGTTGGGTGGCACTATGCCAGGGTAATCCTATAGCTAAGCTTGTAAAGGTCCCAGGGCCATTAGCCTAGTACACACCTATGAAGAAGTGACAAAAATTATATAGGAGGATGGACAAAGGTTAAAGTATTGCAGAATAAGGTGACTCACAGAAAAAGAAGAGGCACAACTGCAGAGTACTAAAGAGAAAATAAGGGACCATATGGATAATATTAATGAGTTTAGAAAAGTTGCTGTTAAGCAACTTTTTTTTTTTGTTTTTTGATAACTCAGAAATGCAGAAACCTTTCGTAGGCAACAGAAAGTAGAAAGTGTTGTTGCCAGGCTTGGGGAGCTTATAACAAGGAAAGAAAAACATTGAACCTGTAGATGTATTACACATATTTCATTAAGTTTATGAAAATCTTTATAAAGCAGAGAAATGTGGAAGTCAAGAAAAAAAGTACAAATGGAAATATTTATACAAGAATTAAATATGCCAAGGTTTAGGGTACATGAAGTTCAACTGTTAGCAGTTAAGATAGGAGGAGATGAGATAAAATAGTGACATATAACCACTCCACAGGAAAGTCGCCAGGAATAGATGGTGTTCCTGTTTAAGTTTTGGAAGCTAGGTGGGAAGACAGTGATACAGAACTGGAAGGTTTTAACAGTATTTTAAATAGAGGGAAAGCACCAACATCCTGAAAGAAAGCTCTGATGGCTGTAACACCTAAAGATGGTAAGACTCCTCAGATCCAGCATCACATGGGCATGTTTCAACTTTTAAGCTATGATTATGAAGTGTTTATGTCAATAATGGGTAAAAGAGTAGCAAAGGTGTCAAGATTGATAGCTATGGATCAGTGTGGTTTTGTGGAGGGGAGGCAAATATTTAACAACATTAATAGAACAATAATGATCCAGAGGGAATCAGGCAGCAGCTGCTGTTGGTGGGTCTTGATGCAGAGAAAGCATTTAACAGAGTAAGCTGAGATTTTATGAGTAGGGCAATGGAAACATTTGCATTCCCTGACACAACAATAAGGTTTCGGAGTGTGTGTGTGTGTGTGTGTGTGTGTGTATATATATATATATATATATATATATATATATATATATATATATATATAAAATGAGGATTGGAAGCTAAAATTAAAGTGGGAGTGTTCCTCTCTGATAAGTTCTGTCTGAACAGGCAGAGGTATTATCTTTCCCATTTGTTATTTTTCTTATATTTAGAACCATTGGTAAAGAAAATAAGGGACCCAGAAGTTCAAGTATATAATTGGTATAGTAATCAAGAAAAGTTGGCTTTATTTGTAGATGGTGTTATTCCTTAGCTGATAAAACCAGAAAAGGACATCACAGTGTTGTGGAACATTCTGAGACAGTATCAAGTCTTTTTAGAATATTAAATAAATGAAGATAAATCAAAAGATATGGCTGTAAACTATGTACAAGGCTCAAGCTAGTTCAGCAATATCCATATTTATGGGGAAATGATAAAATTAAGGACTTAGGAGTATGGCTTGAAAAGGATTCTGTTATGGTAGTTAAGGATATGTAGGAAAAGACTAAATGATAAAAAAAATGAGAAACTGGAAGCTCTAGTTTTTGGATACGAATAGCAAGATACAAGCAGTGAAATGGTTTTAGTCCCTTTCGTTTTTTATAGAGGTCAGGCATATTTTTATCAACCAGAGAAGAAGTTTTGGATAGTAATCAATAAAGGGCTGAAGGATTTTATCTTGAAGAGGAAGAAGCAAGTGTCAAGTGGGATAAGTTGATCCTTCCAATAGAGCAAGGTGGCTTAGGATTACCTGATTTGAAGAGATATTTAAGAGCTACTCAGGTAAGACTCAGATGCATAACATAAGCAGTACGCTATCATTCAAAGTGGAAAGGGGTGATGACAGAGTGAGGGGTGGATTCAAGAAGTAAGGAGACCATGGGATTTTGGATGCAGATCTTTAAGGAGAATAACAGCCATTCAGAATATTGCATTCATAAAGTAGAAGAACGTATACCAAGAACTAAGCCAACATGAGACTGGAGAGAGGAGATTCTGCCAACAGGGATGACTGCAATTAATAGTATATAGAATAGGTAAGAGGTGGCTGGAATTTACTTGAGAAAAGTGGTAAAGGAACCAAGGTTTTGGGAGAGCATAACTAGAGAGGAACAGGTGATAGAATGGTAAGAGACCAAGAAGATATTTGGAGTGCAGGCTAGAGACTACTTTCCCTATCAGGGATTGATATCAAAGTATAGGCAAAGGGATAGGGGGACCCTAATTGAAAGACCTGCTATCATTTTTTTAGCTGACTCTGAAACAGAAACTGTTGTTGAAAAAGGGATAATTATCAGGACATATAAGATATTGCATAAGTATAGGAATCAATCCAAGGAGGTTAGAAAATATTGGGAAAATAGATTAGTTAAGCAATTCACAAGGAAACAATGGGAGGATGTATATATGGCTCCCAAATATACAGCAAAGTCTAGAAGATGTAGAATTTTTGCTTGGAAATGTTTGCATAGGTATTTTATACCCCAAGCAGATTCCAAAAATGTTTTCCTCAGGTAGATGTTGGAGGAGGTGTGGTGGGGAAAGAAAGAGGTAACTGAGAACATGTATTTTGTGAGTGTAATGAGCTGGTAGACCTTAAAAATTCTGTACAGAGTACTTGGTCAGAAATATCGTGCGAGTACATTTGTGTAACTAAGGAAATTATTTTTTGAGGTGGGATACAGTATCTGAATTGCCTAGACATAGGCCCTTGTGAAGTTTAATTCTGGTAGCTACCAAAAAAGCTTTCAGACCCTTCTCTCTCCAGGGGTTCTCCTGATCAAAACAGACAACACCACTGTGATGTGGTACATCAACAAGTAGGGAGGGACTCACTCCTACCTTCTATGCAGGCTGGCCATGACCCTTTGGCTCACAGCCTCTTCGTTAGCACAATTTCTACCAGGCTCTCTCAACTCTCTGGCAGACAAATTAAGAAGAAACCTTCTGGACCCACACGAGTGGCAACTCAACAGAAGTACCTTCACCCTAATAACTCAGAAATGGGGAATCCTGAAGGTCAACCTCTTTGCCTCCCACACCAACCATCAGCTCAGAAACTTTTGCACCAGGGAGAATCACTGCATGGCTTGGAAAGTGGATGCCCTGTCCTTCCCCTGGGTCAGTCTATCGGTCTATGCCTTTCCTCCCCTACCTCACACCCCCAGAGTACTGCTCATAATAAGGGAGGAAAAACCAAGGGCCATTCTTATAGCTCCAGACTGGCCCTGATGACACTGGTACCCCTTGCTGTGCAGCCTGTCCCCGCTGCCTCCATGGCATCTTCCTCAGATACCAAACCTCCTGACCCAGAGGGAAGGGGAATTCATGCATCCCAAATTGCAGGCACTCAGTTTAGCAGCTTAGCTTATTCCCTAACCCAGAACCAATCTGCCATTCTAAGTAAACTGGTTCTGGAGGTTATCCGTGAGGCCAGATGTCCTAGCACCAGAAAGTCTTATGCAGATAAATGGAAAAGGTTCTGCACCTGGATTCAGGCTAAGGGAGCCAATATGGCACAGCCCTCCATCCCCCTCATCCTGGATTATGTAGCTGACCTACTACACAGTGGTCTCTCATTCTCCTCTATAAAAATTCTTGCCTCTGCTATTTCTGCTCATTTTCCCACTGAACAGCCCCTTTTCTCACACCCTTTGATCAGACAGTTTCTCAGAGGGGCTAGAAACTTGAGGCCCCCCAGAAGGGCACCAATGCCAGCTTGGAACCTTAACTTTGTCTTGGAAAAGCTCACCCTGACCCCTTTCGAACCAGCTTCTTTTGTAAAGCTAAAATTTCTCTCCTGGAAGACGGATTTCCTTGTGGCCATCACTTCATCCAGAAGAGTCTCTGAGCTGCAAGCACTGATGGCTGTGGAACCCTTCATCATCTTCCATGCAGACAGGGTATCCCTCAGAACTAACCCATCCTTCATTGCCAATGTGGCATCCAGTGTGACTCTCAACCAATCCATTCATCTGCCCAGCTTCTTTCCTAATCCCCAGAACAAGTGGGAAAGGATTTTTTGCTCTCTAGTTCTGCACAGACAGCTCAGATACTATCTGGACAGGACTAAATCCCTCAGAAAGTCTGATCGAGTGCTGGTTAGCTTTGCTGCAGGGGCAGAAGGCAAAGCCATCTCCAAGCAAACCATTTCCAGTTGGATAGCACACTGCATCAATTTCTGCTACAAACAACATGGAAAGCCTCCCCCAAGGGGGTCAGGACACACTCCACCAGAGCAGCTTCCACCTCTGCAGCTTTCCTAAGAGGAGTCCCCACCAGGGACATCCTTGAGGCTGCCACCTGGACATCTGTTCACACTTTTACCAAGCATTACCACCTGCCTCTCTTCTCCAAATTCATGGCAGGGTTTGCCTCTGCAGTCTTGCAGGACATCCTAGCCAGCCCCTAGTTTCCTTGACTGCCTGTATCCATTTCCTCAGCTTTGGGAATCTACGCTAATGTAATGACTGCAACAGTGAAACACGAACATAGTACAGTTGTGTACACTTACTATAAATGTAGATGTTCGAGTGTATTCACTGTTGCAGTCCTGGTTTCCCTCCCTCCATCCCCCCTTATTCTCTTTGTTGTGTCTTTTGTCAGTGCCAGCCTCTGCATCTGCAGTTCCAGCACCTCCTCTACTCAGATGTCTTCTACCTCTTCTAGTCCACCAATCTCAGAACCGAAGTAGTTTTCCTTCAAGGATTTGCCTCATACAGTCTACTCCCCAGAACTGACCCTTTTGTAGACCGACCACCAAATCCATTCTTGGATAGACCCTGCCCCCAGTCAGTCTGTTTGGTCTGTTCCACCAAGAGCCTCACAGAGACTGATGTTTTGAGGCTAGTGGATCAGAGCCTGGCAGCGAGGGGATTAGCTAATTCATCAGTTCCTAGCACTTCTGATTCTGGAACCTTACATGTCCCTCACTGGATTCCTTGTTCCTTCTCGGACTCCAACTGAGCATTCGGAGTTCCCAGTTCAGACAGCTCCGGTGTTGAGTGTATTGGTGCCAGCGAGAGCCTCGTCTCCAGTGCTAATGGCTACTCTAAGCTCTTCAGTTCTGTCAGAACCAAACACCTCTTGGAGTCACAGCTTCATTATCTGTTCTGGGGAGCATGGATCAGAACCAGTTTTTTCAGAGCCATCTATGCTTCTTGGGGCTTCGGCACACAAGTTTGACTCCAGTTTTGGGTTCAGGAGCGGTTACCTCAGTGTGGTTTGGGACCATGGTTTCGAAGGAGTCTGGGCTCCCATTCCTCTACATGGGGGCCTACTTTCTGGGCCATGGAGAGAGTGTTGTCCTCCACAGGCTCACAGTTGATCCCTCTCCCCTCAGAACAACACCTTGGCCCTTCCTGTTGCCCTGAGCTACCACCAACTTCTGACCCAGGACAGCAGGCACAGAAACTTCAGGATGCAACCATGGTGGTTATGTCCTCTTCAGACACTTTCCCGGCCAGTCCCACCAAGGAGGTGCACCGTAAGAGAAAGTGCAAGAGGAAGCACTTGGACACCCACTGAAGATACTGACTTTAATGAAGTGGAAGATTTCCCAAAGTCACCCCCAGAAGATGTATCTTTCAGTGACATTCTAGAGCTCCTTAAACAGAGGGGTGGCTGGACTTCCCAGCAGCCTTCCTTGGAGGAGTCAGTATACCGTGCCTGACCATCTACCTCTTGGATCTCTCCGCCCGCTGATGATCTAATTAAGCGGATCACGCAGCGGGCTTGAGAAATTCCTAATGCCATTGAACCAATCCCTAAAAGACCAGATCGTATACTGTCAGCTCCCATGGATCAGCAGCATTGGGCAAAAGGGGTGCCAGTGGACGCCATGGTGATTGTGGCAGCTGCCAAAAAGGAGCTTGCTGATGAAAATCCTACTATCCATCTTCCTAATAAGGAGTCTAGGATGATGGTTAGATTCAGGAAGCACGTATACACTTCAGTGACCTTTGTGCTTAGGTTCTTGAACTTTATGGCACATTTCACCAGGCTTCAAACATCTGATAAGAGCGGTCAGACACAATAAATGGAACCGTAGCTGAGGGGGTTCAGAATAAAGTAATTTCCCAGCTAACAACCCTTGATCCCATGTGTAATTTGTCCATGAGGCTCATTGCACATGCAGCCAAAGGGATGACTAGGGCAGCAGGTTCTGGCATAGCTCTAAGGAGACGCACCTGGATGCACTTATGTGAGTCTTCTTTCTTCAGTGCTTTTTTTAACCGGACATCCCTCTTTGGCCTCAAAGTTAGTGACCCTTGCCAGATGTGAGAAAGATGGGAAGGCACTTTCTGCTATGGGAATATGCTTTTCCACTCCTCAGCAGGCTTATTCAAGGAACCAGATTAGTGGCAAGTTGTGGTTCAAAAAGTCCCAACGGCCTTTCCAGCACTCGCATGGCAGCGATTCCCTCTTGGGCAGAGGGGGGAATTATAATGGAAGATGCTGTGCTAGAGGCAGATGTGGCCCGCAAAATCAGGGTTCCAGGGATTCTTTCCCTGACCATACCTTTCAGTGCTCCCGAATGACGGCCCAATTGCTGTCCTCTGGAGGCAGTTGGGACTGACCTTCCCTGTATCTACCTGCCTGGCTATCCATAACAACAGACAATTGGGTGCAGAGGATCATAACCAGAGGTTACAATATTCCCTTCTTGAAACTTCCCAAGCATTCAAAGAAAATCCCAGACATTCCACCCAGTCACAGAGACGCAGCATTTCTAGAGATTCAAAAACTGCTCGACAAAAGCGCCATCCAAGCAATCCCACCAGAACAGACAGGATCCAGGATTTACTCAAGATTCTTTTAGTGCCAAAAAAACGAGACTGGAGATCAATTTTGGACCTTAGCATTTCTAAGCTAGTATAGTCCAGTTTTCAGGTTAGTGCTGAATTCAGGGCTGTGTGTTACAAGTTTCTGTGTTTGCCCATACCTTACTTGGATAGAAGGAAGTTTCTCTGTTCACATGTGAGAGAGGGGAGCTTTTAGCGGCCTATCTGTTCCTGGAAGAGTGGTTTCAGCCCAGAAATTAGTAGTTTATTGGCCATTGTGGGCTAATTTTTCTCTTTCATTTCCCTGCTATAAAACCTGCATTTGCCCGGTTTTGCGCACCGGGCAGTGCTGGTTAGCTAGGGTATAACTATTCCCGGCTCCACAAAGTCTACTCTTCAATTTTTCCCTTGGAACTAGACAAGCTTTCAACTTCAAGCACTCAAACCATTCACTTCTCAGCCCGGCTCATGCTCAAAACTCATAGCAACCACTAATAAACCTTGGCAGTAAAACCCCCCTATACTGTAGAGAAGGACAAGGCTCTCCATTCGACCTTACCAGCCAATCAGTAAAATAGTTCACTGTACCTATCCAGGCATGTCCAAAGGGCAGTTTCAGGTGTACTCTCTGGTCCAACTGGTGAATCTGGGCATTTTGAGGCGATGGCACAACTACCTCATGTACACAGACAACCCTCTCCTCCTACCACCAAACACTAATACATGCGAGAAATGCAATTATACAGCCAAACTGGAGGCTAAGCTCCCTCAAACCAAGACTGGACCAGACAGTCAAGTGGAGAAGGGAATTACTTGCATCACACCACCAGTCTCGCATAGACCTATGAAACCAGCATCAGCAAAAAACACGAAAACATACTCGGAGGCTCTAAATAAAAATCTGCAAAAGCAACAGAGACCTCTAAAGCAGACATCCAAGCAACCTCCACCCCCCAACGCAAACCATAAAACACATGCTTCACAAAACCAGTGTGCCATGCAATCACAGCCCTTAAGGCAAAATAACATACCCAACATACTAGTAATAGGTGACTCTATAGTCAGGCACACTGACGTCCCACTCACTAGGCTGAACAAGGAGAAGGTTACTGTTAGCTGCCTGTCGGGTGCCAGGATCCGCCACATAACACAAGCACTCGGGTCACTCCAGAACAAGTACAAATACGACTCTGTCATTGTCCATGTTGGTGTGAATGACCTGAGCCATACCTCCCTGGACTACATGAAAAGAGACATGGAGATGCTCTCTGATGATGTAGCCCAGGCCGGTATGACCCTGACCCTGAGTAGCATCCTGCCCAAACCAAGAATGAAACCACGGTATAAAGAAAAAATTATCAATTTCAACAATTGGCTAAGCTTCTGGTGACATTCAAAGGGAATCCAGTGTCTGTCAGCTTGGGATGACATGCTTGACAAGCCACGCTGCTTTGCTAGAGACGGCTTGCACCTGTCACCCTTAGGCTTTCGAATACTGGTCAAGGCTCTTGCCACTCCCATAGTGCCTTTTTTAGGCAAGGCTCAAAAGACAAACCCACCACCATAAATAGCACAAGTAACAAAAAACTGAGGGTAATGCTACTCAATGCTAGAAGTCTAAACCTCAAAATGCACACACTCGAGGCACTACTCAGTATGGAGAAAATCGATATATGCGCAGTAACAAACCTGGTTTAAGGCTCCAGAGAGCACCCCAGCACTACCAGGTTACAACTCTTACCTTACATTTCGGCCACAAAACCCAGACCGAAATACAAAAGGTGGGGGCGTATCCATATTCATCAAGGATACCCACGCCTCCAGGTTAGTGGCACAGCATGATGCTGCAGAGATCATCCACATGCAACTAACAATGGACAAAACTGCAATTCAAATTGTAGCTTAAATGTTTGTGTCATTCGGCTTTTCCCGGTTAGGGGTCGCCACAGCGGAACTCCGGTCCGCTAATGATTGGCAGTTGATTTTTATGTACCGGCTTGCCAGGCCTGACGCACAACCTTCAACGAAGGTACGCTCATTCACACATGTCTCCACGCAGAAGACGCTCTAGCTGAGAATCGAACCGGACAGCGTCTTACTGTGAGGTGACAACACTACCGCAGCACCACCACGTAGCTTAAATAAACCAAGTAAAAGCCAGTAAAGGTACAAAAAATATATTTAGTTGTATTTATTCATTTTTTATTGATATGCAGTTTTATTAACATTTGGAATGAAAATGTTCAAGTCTTTTAAGTGTGTTTTTAACATTTTATTTTACAAATGACAAGGCATGGGTTTTAAGCTTTTTTTAATCACATTTATTTATTTAGTGTGGCCGATTGGATAGTTTAAATATTAATTTATATAAATATGTGTAGTTTGGTATGAGTCTGCATCTGATGGTCTGTTTTAACTAGATGAAAACGCTGAGTTGATGAAGGGTGTTTATGTGCCTTTTTGTGCTTTGATTTTAAACCACGAAAGCTGCTTGTGTGAATTAAACTTGGATTTTTGCATCAAAGAACAATTGACTGCTGTATTTTCCTGTCAAGGGTACTTGTTTGGAGTTCAAATTGTAGCTTGCTTCAGATCACCCACCATATCCCAGGACCCCCATTCCGCATTTCTGGAAACACTGGAAAACATAAAGGTCCTACCAAACACCCTGATATTGGGTGATTTCAATTACCCAAACATTAACTGGGAGAACTACTCCAGTACTAACTCCCCTGCCCAACATTTCTTAGACTTTATAAACTCAAAAGCCCTGGATCAACTGGTCAGCACCCCCACCAAAGGTGATAACATATTGGACCTGGTCATCACCAACATGGGTGACTGTTGTACACCGGAAGTCAATCTCTCGCTGGTTAGATCTGACCATAAACTAATCATGCTGGATATCCACATTCTGCCCCCACCCCTGGTCAAAGAAACCACCATGAAAAACTTTTCAAACACAAACTTCACATTACTTAAGACCAAGGTGGATAGCTTCAAAGCCCCCATGCCAAAGGATAACACTGTCCAAGCTGCAAAATCCTTTACTAATGCACTCTCCAGGCACTTACAAGAATGCATGGATCATGCTATCCCAAGCAAAACCAAGACTCACTCCTCCATGAAAAGGAAAACAGTCTGGTGGACCCCTGCCATAAACAAGCTATACAACAGAAGGAGGAAACTAGTACAGAAAAGATTAAAATCCTAAGAAGGGAAGACATCCCTGATCAGTATCAGCAAGAAACTACAATCCCTCATAAAATCATGCAAGGCTAGCTTTGAAAGAAAAATTGCCAAGGACTCCAAAGATAACAACAAGGCATTCTTTAGCTATGTCAAGAATCTAAGTGGCAATTCTCAGATCTGCTCGGAGTTTGTGCAGAATGGCACAAAATACACTGAACTGACCAATATCCTGGCAGACAGGTTCAGTGCAAACTTCACCCCCCTCTCACCTCCAAAAGGGCCCACAACCATACCAGAAGAATGTAGTGCCCTTGAAATCACAGACACCCAGGTTAAAACAGCCCTCTCCAAAGCCAAAAGCACAGCATCAATTGGACCGGACAGTGTCCCAGGCTGCGTCCTACATGAGCTCAAAGATGAACTATCCCCTCACCTAAACACACTGCTCAAACTCA
This sequence comes from Protopterus annectens, assembly GCF_019279795.1. Taxonomy (NCBI): domain Eukaryota; kingdom Metazoa; phylum Chordata; order Ceratodontiformes; family Protopteridae; genus Protopterus; species Protopterus annectens. Next base: position 1,733,755,755 of record NC_056726.1, on the reverse strand, counting down.
GCCTCTCCAGAGGCTACGTGCCCATAGAGTGGTGCACAGCAACAGTTATTCCACTCCACAAAGGTGGAGCCACAACAAGACCCCCATGAACTATCGCCCTATAAGCCTGACTAGCTTGGTCTGCAAGGCTATGGAGCACATCATCATGGATCTCATAAACAGAGACATTGGGAACCTGCAAACACTGGACCCTACCCAGTTCGGCTTTAAGGGCAGATCATGCCTTCTAAACCTGGTGGACTTTGAGACAGTTACCAAGGCTATAGATGAGGGGAAAGGTGGTACACACAGCCTACCTAGACCTCGCAAAGGCCTTCGACACCATTCCTCATTCAGGTATTCAAGACAAGCTCACCTGAACATAAACCCTTACATCATGAGATGGGTTGCCAACTGGCTCACAGATAGACCCACATGGTAAGAATTGCAGGAGCTAGGTCTGACTCTAAACCGGTTAGAAGTGGCATTCCCCAGGGCTCAGTCCTAGGACCCCTCCTGTTTGGCATATACTTCTCAGAGGTACAGGCAAGCACAGATGGACTATGGCTGACCAAGTTCGCAAACGTCTGCAAACTAGGGCCTATAATTGACTCTTCGGCTGACACAGACATCCTCCAAAAGGGTCTCACTGAGACAGATACCTGGTGTCAAAACCATGGCCTCAAACTAAATGCCAAAAAGTGCATAGTCATCCCCTTTGGAAAAAGCAAAGTACCCACAAACTACCACATAGGTGGTAGCCCCCTAAATACGGAAGACGTAATAAGTGATCCCGGGATCCAAGTGGATAATAACCTCTCCTTTGATAATCACATTGTCAAAGTAGTTAGAAAATCCTTCTATGTGGCCCACCTAATCACAAAAGGGTTTGCATCCAGATGAAAAGAGGTCATTGTGCCCCTCTACGCATCACTCATCAGACCCATCATAGAGTACAATGCCCCATTTGGGATGTACATTACAACACACATGCAACAGCTGGAAAGACCACAGAAGTACCTCACCAAGAGGATCACTGGCCTCAAACGGATTCCCTATGCAGCTCAACTGAAGAAACTCCAGCTGTACTCAGTTGCATACTGCCTACTCAGAGGTGATCTCTGCCTGACATACAAGGCCATGTCCACCCAGAATTGATGGACATGCTCCACCTAAAGAAAACAATATCCCCTCGAGCCACAAGCACTAGGGATCTAAACCTCACCACAACAATAAATAGGACGTGCTGGAGGGATTGATTCTTGTCCCAGAGACTTCCCATGCTCTGGAACAAGATTCCAGTCTACATTAGGCAGAGCTCCTCACTAACCCTATTCAAGAGAAACCTTGACGAGTGGATGGGAAACAGAAAGTTTACCCCGGGGATCACTTCAATGGCTCTGCTGGACAGAGGCACCGGGAACTAATCTAAGGGGGTGGCGAAAGCCAACACATTCCAGCTAGGCTCATAAATGCCTTTGGGCAGATAGCCTAGTACCTATCTATGAACATATACCAAATTCCAGATGGTCACAGTTCAGTCTGTTCTCCCATTTTTAGGGAAGGATGATTGGATATGCTCATAGATGTCAGGCTGCATATTATCACATAAAAATAGACAAGTGCTCCAGAATATTTTTGTGCTTCCGGCTAGGAGCCAGTCATTATCAGTTCAGAGCCATGACCTTTGGTCTCACCACAGCCCCCAGGGTGTTCAAATGTATGGCAGTGGTCTCAGCTCACTTCAGACTGCAAGGATTCCAGGTGCTTCCACACTTAAATGACTGGCTCATTACTGCATCCACCAGGCATCTACTACTACAAGCAAAAGACTACATCCTTCAAACTTGCTCCTTGCTGGGGATCAGTGTGAATTATGAAAAATCACATCTAGAAGCAACACAACATCTAGAGTTCATAGGAGCAATGTTAGGCACAAACAAAGACTTCAGAGGATAAAATCACAAGTCATCCAGATTGTTCACAGCAGAACAATGCAAGACGGGTATTACAGTTTCTGAGATGTATGGCAGCCACCATCATGTTAATTCCCCTTGTGAGGTTTCACATACAAATTCTACAGTGGCTCTTGGCATCCCCATGATCATTACTGAGACAACCAATTGCATATCAAGTTCGGATCACCAATTTATGCAAAAAGGACCTGAGTTGGTGGCTCCATTCCAATAACAGTCTATCAGGCTGTTCCTTTGTACATTCTCATACCCAAGCTATGGTGACCATGGATGCATCCCAGATAGGGTGGGGAGGCATTATCTGGGAAAGACATTCCAAGGCACTTGGTTCCAGTTAGAGGCCAGTTTGCACATCAGTGTTCTGGAGAAGAGGGCAGTGCTCTTGGTGTTGTGAGCATTCCAAGAAACCTTCCCCTTGGGAATGACTGCAATCCAAACAAACATGTTAGTGGTTTGCTACATCAACAAACAAGGGGGAACCAGATCTTACCCTCTTTGTCAAGAAGCTCTCAGAGTATGGCAATTGGCAGTTTCATCCGGCTACTTTCTAATCACAATGCACATTCCAGGGAGCTCCAATGTGATCGTGGATAAATTGATCAAGAGAATCCTGATGCCTCATGAGTGGTCTCTCAATCCTTTGTTGGCAGACGGGATATTCCGCCAATGGGGCCAGCCCTGCTGCAACCTCTTTGCTTCCCCCCTGAACAACAAGTGCATCAGCTGTTTTGCCCTGAACCCCCCTCCAGGGGAGTCACTGAGAGATGCTCCCCTTCACGATTGGTCCCCCGGTCTACTGTATGCATTTCCCCCAATTCCTCTCCTTTTCCAGTTTCTGAAGAAACCAAGAGGTCGAAGAACAAGATAATTCCCATTGCTCCATTCTTGCCTCAACAGCTATGGTTTCCCTGTCTATGGCCTCACTTAATCCAGAAATCTTGGAATGTGGACTCTGCTCCAGACCTATTGTCCCATCCAGATGGACTCATTCATCCAAATCTTCAAAATCTCAAGCTCACGGCATGGCTTCTCTAGTTCCAGTGATTTTCAGGCACATGAGCCTTTCTGCCCCAGTTCAAAGAATTGTCCTAGCCTCCCACAAACCTTTGACTAGGCATTTATACAGCAGCAAATAGTAAACATTTTCAAAATGGGCTACAGACAGGAATCTTGACCCATACTTGGCACCAGTTCACAAGGTTTTGGAATTTTCAGCTTTGCTTTTTGATGCGGGGATGTCCTCAACTATGGGGGTTCATTTAGCTGCAATTTCAAATTTCCATACTGGTCTAAAGATGCAGCTCTAATGTCGCACAAACTCTGTAAAGTCTTTTTGAAAGAAACCTTATTGCTTAGACCTCCATACAAAGACCTGGCCTCACCATGGGATTTGAATCTGTTGCTACAATCTCTAATTACTAAACCATTTGAACCATCTTTGAAGTATTTGTCCTGGAAAACCTACTTTTTGGTGGCTGTTACTTCAGTGAGGAGAATATCTGAGTTTCAGGCCTTATTTTGCAAACCTCCTTACCTTATCTTTCGTAAGGATAGGATATCTTTACGAACAAATCCCTCATTTTTACCAAAAGTAGTGTCTGACACTAATATCAATCAGACTATATACCTTCCAGTATTTTTTCCCAAATTTTCAAATAAAGGCAAGTATTGTCTGCACTTGCTAGATGTTCATAGACAATTACGTTTTTACCTTCACAGAACAAAAGAATTCTGAAAATCTGAAAAGTTGTTTGTGTCATTCTCTTCTACTTCTATAGGTAAACCACTTTGTAAGGTTAATTTGGCTAGATGGCTTAAGGATCGCATAACCTTCATCCACAACAAAAGAAATGTGCAGCTGCCAGGACCTATAAAGGCACATTCTGAGAGTAATAGCAGCTTCTACAGTCTTCCATGCCAAAGCCTCTTTAGATGATATTTGTGCAGTGGCTACTTGGACATCCCCACATACCTTTATTACTCATTACAAGTTGGATCTGGTCTCCAGGGGCCGAGCATCATTTGGTTCGGTGGTGCTCAGGAACATACTTTCATGAGACCTCCCAAGATATAGGTAGCTGGGACTCTGTCCCACAGTCAAGGATCAAGTGAAGATTGACAACATCAGATAAAGAAGTTACGTCTTACCATTACTTTCCATCTGTGCTGTTGATCATCACTTATCCTTGACATCCCCACCCACCTTCCCACTGCCTTTTAGGCTTCTTGGTGGACCGGATCTTTCCCAATAAATTGAATTTCTTGTTATGAATACAGATATAGTCTCTGATCTGTTATTCTCTGTCACTATCTGGTGCAAACTCGATCTGAGGTAATTCTGAGAGGACCATTATGGGTAAAGCTAAGCTCGAGAAGTTTTGGTAGGCGTGAGCTGGAATAATGACCAAGTCTGTTCTGAGATGTAGAACCAAACCCACAGTCAAGGATAAATGAAGATTGACAACACAAATGGAACGATATTGTAAGACACAACTTCTTTTTAACATTTACTTTGATGCAAAAAAAAAAAAAAAAATCAACCTGTGAACGTTGTTTGAAAAGTTAAGTTAGTGCTGTGTGATGTCCCAATTTGGGGAAGTGGGTTAGGTTACTGGTTAGTATTCCTTTGCCTGACCAAGTAACTGTAACCCTCTTACTACTTTCTGTGTGAAGTCAGTAACATGAAGGTAAAACTGCACCACCTCATCCCGACCCAAAGTGATTGGTACATCTCGATCCTTTTACTACTACTACTGCTGCTGCATAAAAGTATTGAAACAAGTTTAGTTTTAAACACCACCACTTCCAAGCCTGCACAACAAATACATGGACAGTGATTAACAGTGCCTCCTGAACTTGTATTGTAGAGCTGAGAATGCAAGCCACAGCCTGTACTTTGCCTGGCTTGTATCCAGTCTCTGAGTCTGACAGGCAGTCAGGCACTGCCTTACAAAGCTGATTTCATCACACACACCCCTGCTTGATGATGATGTTGCAGAATATGCTGGCAATGCTTGATGACATCAGCCATAACTTTAAAATTGTAAATAAAAAAAAAAATCTGGAATTGAGGGGGCCAATCGGAAATTCATGGCACCCCATTATTTTGCCCTCAAAACCAGTAAATGTAAAGGAATTCAGTACTGCTGAGAGAGATAACAGTATTTTTATAAAACTTTTCATGATGTAAATTACTTGCTGTATAGTAAAACATTTTCAGATATTGTTGCATGTGATAAAGATGCTAAAGTAAACGGAGACCTTTTTTCTTTCTTCTTATTAAGAAGTGTATGGCTTGCAATGCAAAGGAGAAAAAACGCTGGGCAAAAGCATGTTTAAGTTAATAGGCTGTAATCTTGGGTTGTTGAGGTGGGGGGTGGAATTTAAAAGTACATAGATCATAATATATGTAGAGATGAAATGTTTTCTCTTATCCATTGATGAATGGATTAAGACCCTTAGCTTAATCGACTAGGTTCATAGGACATTACTAGGCTAACGGCCCCAGGGCCCTTACAAGCCTAGCCAAGTTCAATCCGTGTTCCCAAGGGTGTCTGGTTCAAGCAGATACTAAAATCAGCACCTACTGCCCCTGTCCAAGAGGAACTCAGGTGGAACCCCTGGGGTAAACTTTTGGTTACCCATCCAGTCATCCAAATTATGCTTAAATAGGGCCAACGAGGGGCTTTGTCTAAAATGAATAGGAAGCTTGTTCCAAAGGCAGGACAACCCCAGTGAGAGAAATGTCTATCCAGCAAGTTCTGTTGATGTCATATACCAGTAAACATAAGCACAGTAAATTGATAAAATCCAGAATTAGGGGAAGCAACCACAATGCCACAAGTGCCAAAAAGTAAAATTTATTGAGCGCTTTCATCTCCAAATGTAAAACTTCTTCAGAATAAATTTAAAACCAAGTACATAGGTTTAAATATACACTCCTTCAAAATCATTGGTTAAACCTAAAATGACACACCTCCCTATGTAATTGTGTCTTTAACCTTAAAAACATAACATTCATGACCAAAATACAAATACACAGTTGAATTCTGAAAAATTAAACCCTTGTTATAATTCAAATTAAATACAAAATGCAGATATGAGTTTTAATAAAGGGCAAAGGGAAATTCTATCATTCAGGCCAGGGTAAAAACTGGCATTCATCCTGATCTGCCATTTCATTTCCAAAAATTCTAAATAATCATCAAAGGGGCCCTCCCTTTGTCCTAATTCAACATGGTCTATGACACAGAATTTAAAAGAATCGGTAGGGTGGTCCTTGATGTGCCTAAAAAGGCATTCTCGTTGGTTATATCATATATATATATATATATATATATATATATATATATATATATATATATATATATATATATATGTTTATAAACTCTGTTTGATGGCCCTTTTTGTCTTACCTATATAAAATCTGTTGCAGGACTGGCACACCACCACATACAGTACCCCTTTAGAATAACAAAAAGTACTTTTTCCTAGGTTTGATCACCTCAAAATTCTTGATGTTGATCTGTTCTGTCTATCTTGAATTTACACTGATGGGACCTTCCACATTTAAAACTTCCACCCTTCCCCATTGGTGAAAGAGTTCTTTCCAGCATACCTTTCAAAGAAATCTCTTTCTTGTAAATGACGGTGGGAGAATTACCCACCATAGTAGATATTTCTGGGTCTAGGGTGAATACATTCCAGAGTTTTTTTTAAATATTAAAAATGGTGGTAAATGATAAAACAAGGGCCCTCTCAAACCTCTTTTCATTGTTCATAAGACATTTGTCCTGTCCCCAATCTATTACTCAAAAAGTGTGCAGTAAACACCTTCAAGTCTCTCTGTTTTGACTTCATTCATGATGTTCACTACAAACTGTTCAGGGTACCCTCTTTTTGTCAACATTCCCTGTAACACTACACACTCACTGATAAAAATAATCTAATTCCGATATCAATCTTACATATTGCCCTTTTACTAGGGCTTTTTTTATGTATAGGATGCCAGCTGTCAAAATGTAAAAGTGAATTTGAGTAAGTGGGTTTCCTGTACAACAGAGACACAAAAGATTTTTTTTTTTTTTATTATGATCCTTCCTAAGGGTCACATCCAAATAATTAAGTCTGTCTTTGTCCACACTCATGGTAAACTTCAAAAATGGGGTAGTAGTATTAATATACTCAAAAAAAGACCCCCAATTTATCTTCCTCATCCTTCCATAACAGTACGATATCATCTAGGTAACGATCCAGTAATTCTTGTAGGGCGAGTTCAAAATGAAGAGGTCCTCCCACTGGGACAAAACTATATTGGCAAATACTGGGGCACAACAAGCCCCCATGGCAACCCCTTGTTCTTGCCTAAATAGTTGTCCTTCAAACGTCAGGAAGTTCTCCAATACCAATTCTATACATGTCCTGACTGTGAGAACAGTGTGTTCTAAATCAGTATTACTGCATAAATAATCATAGAACCAATCAATATCCTGTTCATGCAGGATAACTAAGGTTACAGATGTCAATGGTTGCCATTAGTAAATTGTCATCATAAGAGTCCTGTCTTATGTTAGATAAAAAATCCCAGGAATCTTTAAATAAATAGGGATGGTGATCCAAGACATATTTCACTTTTGAATCAATAAATTTAGCCATAGAAAATGTCTTGGATGCCTTTGCATCTACTTTAGGATGAAGTGGGGGGATGTTGGTACATTTATGTATTTTGGGGATTCCGAATATGGTCGGAATCCATGGATGGGGGTCACTAGAAAAGAATGCTCCTTAGAGGTAATCTGCCCAGTCAATATTAGTTCATCAATTACCAGATCAGTGTTCCTATAGGCAATGCTAAGTTCATTGTGAGAAACCTCTATGTAGGTGTCACTATATAAGATTTCAAACATCCTGCTAGTGTAGTCATTGACCTCCATAATCACTAACCCCCCCCCCCCTCCCTTGTCCGGTTTCATGACCATAATCTGTTGCAGTAGATTCAGTTCTTCCAGGGTCAGGTTATTCATACTGTTAACAGGTGTCTGTCGAATAAGATCCCTAATGTCAATTTCACATACCTTCTCAAAGAGACCAACCATAGAATGTGTAGGAGGAAGAAAGGTACTAGGCCTCTTTAAATTATGTCTTAGGGGTTGTTGTTGTTTGTCTTTCGGCTTTTTCCCGGTAAGGGGTTGCCACAGTGGAACTCCAGTCCACTAATGATTGGCAGTAGTTTTTTTTACGAAACGTCGAGGTGCCAGCTCGACGCCCAACCTTCAATGAAGGCATGCCCATTTATGCACGCATGTCTTTCGAACGCTACCCAGCCACGGGGAGGACATGCAGACTCCACACACAAGGCACTCCCAAGCTAAGCCGAGAAGGGGTAAATCACCATTATCATGTCTAAAATGTAGGTCTAAATTTAACTTCCTACTGTACAATTTAAGTTGTAAAATGGTCTCTAAGACATTGGCCCTCTTGGCCAGTACAAAATTGAGCCCTCTTTCCAACAAATCCGCCCATGTGGAGGTAACCAAGACCTGAATCAAGTTATACATCTTAAAATCTTTCCCTGTGTTTGCCACAATGGTATAAATGCCCTCATTTCCTATATGGTCATTCCTGATAAATTTCTCCTGTAAAAGGAAGTGTTCTGTCCGCCTCTCCCTCTCTGGTGACTCTGTTGAAATTGGGAACCCTAGTCCATATTGTACTGTTGCCCACTCCTCTGATTCATTAGTCTTTGCAACCTCCTCAGAGGTGGGTTCCCTAAGGGGTGCATCTTATTACTGTAAATGTCCAAATCATCACTTTCATGGTCAATACCATTGTTACTTTGTTCTAACTGATGATTACTTTGTTGCTGTAAAGAGGGGTTGGGGTAGGCCTTCCCATTATCTTACTTGGTTTTGTCCCTAGCTAATTTTTTTCTCCTTCCTCAATTTAAGCTCACAAACAGATTTGTCAAGCGTCATTAATGACAGCCTTAAATTCGCTAAGTTTGTGCATAAATAATAAATCATTCTTTGTGCTGACATCCAGTTTACAAATGTTATTTAAGCTAGAAAGTTTTTTTGAATTGTCAGCAATAAAAGTCTTAAGTCACAACCTTGCCTGTTGAACAAAGTGATTTAAATCTCGATGTAACGGCGAGTCCCTGATAAGTCCTGTGGGATACCTCTACATAGGTAACCCTTTCGGTACGTGCTGTCGCCGAAGACACTCGTTGAGATAGCAGTTCTCCAGTTGTATCTTTTTAAAGTCTTACATTTGGAGACGAAAGCGCTCAATAAATTTTACTTTCTGGCACCTGTGTCATCATGGTTGCTTCCCCGAATTCTTGATGTCATATACCAGGTTAAGGTCCTTTGAGCAAGTGACCCATGTGCCATTTGACTTGTGAATGTGCAACATTTCCATTAAAGCTGGGTCAGAGATTTGTCAATATGCAAGGCACAGGTCGCCTCTGAGCAGTCTGTATGACATAAAGTGACAGTGATTTCAGTCTGTCCGCATAAGACAGATCTTGAAGACCCTGAATTTTCTTTGTAAGGGATTTTTGTGGTCTCTCGAATTGCTGCAGGTGTTTGGAAAGGAACATACCAAAGGGAGCATTGTACTCTATTATAGGCCTCATGAGGGAAGAGTACAAGTTTTAAGTGGAAATAAGTACATAATACTACTACTAATGGACAGAGAAAGCTCCTAAATGCTTTGTCCTATGCATGGGTCCCCTAAAATTATCTGTGGTATGATCCCAGTAATTCTTATTAGAAGTAATATATAATTATCAACCATGTGATGGGTGGCTAAGGCTAATCTATAACCACAAAATTAAACTCCACAGATATGTTAAAACACAGAAAAAAGAGCAGCAACCTGGACGTCAGGACACAATTCCAATTTATTCAACTAAGTGCTTTCGTCTAAGGCAATGATAAGACTTCTTCAGATAACAACATGGTAATGAAACACCAGTAAATATACAAAAAAACAGTCACATGACAATACCAGTTAACTTGCTTAAATCAAAAGGTGCTTCAACAAAGTATTAGTTTAAAGGTGTGCACACTTATGCAACCAGCTTATTCTTCATAGGTTCATAGGTTCATACTAGGCTATCTGCCCGAGGGCATTTATTAGCCTAGCCCATAGTTTTGTGGCTTACGCCACCCCTTTAGTTTGGAGAAACTATGCCCATTATTTTGCTCTGCCTCTGTCGAGCAGTGACACTGAGGTAACCCCTGGGGTGTATCTGCGATCTCCCATCCATTGGTCAAGATTCCTCTTGAACAAGGCCAGCGAGGTGCTCTGCCTCACATAAACCGGGATTTTGTTCCACAGCATAGGGAGTCTTTGGGTGATGAATCTATCCCTCCAGCACGTCCTATTAATAACCGTGTCGAGGTTTAAGTCTCCTGCCCTTGTGGCTCTGAGGGATCTAGATTTTTGAGATGAAGCATGTTCATCAAATCTGGGTTTGACATGGCCTTGTATGTCAGGCATAGGTCACCTCTGAGCAAGCGGTAAGCAACTGAATATAACTGGAGTTCTTTCAGTCGGGCAGCATAAGACAGATTTTTGAGACCCTTTATCCTTTTGGTGAGGAACTTTTGTGGCCTCTCCAGCTGCTGCAAGTGTCGGGTCAGATACATTCCGAATGGGGCATTGTACTCGATCATTGGTCTGATGAGTGATGAGTATAGGGAGACTATGACTTTCCTTGATCTAGATGTGAATCCCTTCATGATAAGGTGGGCAATGTAGAAGGTCTTTCTAACTACTTTAGCAATATGAGTGTCGAATGAAAGGCTACTGTCAACCTGGGTTCCCAGGTCCCTAATAACTTCTTCTGTGTTCAGGGGATTGCCACCTATATGGTAGCTATGGGTAACCTTATTTTTCCCGAAGGGTATGACTATGCATTTCTTGGCATTTAACTTAAGGCCATGGCTCTGGCACCAGTTATCCGTTTCTGTGAGACCTTTCTGAAGGATATCTGTGTCGGATGTGTTTTCAACTACGGCGCCCAGTTTGCAGTCATCTGCAAACTTTGTCAGCCATAACCCTCCTGTGTTTGCTTGTACTTCAGAAAAGTAGATGCCAAACAAGAGTGGGCCCAGGACTGAGCCCTGTGGGACACCACTTGTGACAAGCTTTGAGTCTGACATGGCGCCAGCAACTCTGACCCTGTGGGTTCTGTCACTCAGCCAGTTTGCAACCCATCTTGTAATGTATGGGTTTACATTTAAGTTGATGAGTTTTTCAATGATACCCGAGTGAGGTATTGTATCGAAAGCTTTCGCCAGGTCTAGGTAGGCTGTATGGACTGCCTTTCCCTCGTCAATGGCCTTGGTGACTGTTTCGAAAAAGTCAACCAAGTTTAAAAGGCATGATCTGCCTTTGACAAAGCCATACTGGGTTGGATCCAAAGTCTGCAAATTCCCTATGTCTTTATTTATGAGATCCATTATGATCCTCTCCATGGCTTTGCAGATAAGGCTTGTCAAGCTAATGGGACGGTAATTTCCAGGGTCGGTGGAGGCACCGCCTTTGTGGAGTGGGACCACAGTCGCTGTGCGCCACTCCCTGGGTACTTATCCGGAGGTGAGACTAAGATTAAACAGCTGTCCTAACTGTGGGTTTAATTCCTCGTTGAGTTCATGGAGCACACAGCCGGGGACACCATCAGGTCCCATGGATGCTGTGTTCTTTGCCTTGGAGAGAGCAGTTCTCACCTGGGCGTTAGAGATGTTTGGGGGGGTACAATCATTTGGTATAGATATCTCTCCTTTAGGGGGGAGAAGTTTGCACTGAACCTGTCAGCCAGTATGTTGGCAATGTCTGTAGGATCAGTAATCTTCACATCATTTTGAACTAATTCTGAGCATATCTGGGAGTTTCCTCCTAGGTTTCTGACATAGCTAAAGAATGCCTTATGGTTGTCTTTAGAGTCCTTAGCTATTTTTTTCTCAAAATTAGCTTTGGATGATTTTATGAGAGCTCTTAGCTTTTTACTTATAGTGATCAGCGGTGTCTTACCTTTTAAGGATTTTGCTCTATCTTGTAGTAGCTTTCTCCTTTTGTTGTAGAGTTTGTTTATGGCTGGGGTCCACCAGACTGGACGCTTGCCTTTGGTGCAAAGAGTCTTTGTTTTGCTTGGGATTGCCTGATCCATGCAGCCCTGCAGGTGCTGGTAGAAGGCATTTGTAAGTGATTCAGCGGTTTGGGTAATGTTAACCGCCGGCTCAGGGGCCTTAAAGGAGACCACACTAGTCTTTAGAAGTGTGAAGTCGGCTTTCGAGAAGTTCTTTACTGTGGTCTTTTTCATTTCGGGTGGGGGCGGGATGAGGACCTCCAGCGAGATTAGTTTGTGATCAGATCTCACCAGTGAGGGGTATACTTCTGGCGTTGAACATTGTGCTCCCATGTTCGTGATGATGAGATCAAGTATGTTCTCTCCTCTTGTGGGGATGGTGACGAGTTGTTCCATGGCATTTGAGTTTATGAATTCCAGGAACTTTTGGGCTAGAGTGTTTGGGCTTGAGTAGTGTTCCCAGTCTATATTAGGGTAGTTGAAGTCACCTAGTATGATGGTGTTCGGAGATACATTTATTCCCTCCAGTGTTTTCAGGAAGGCCATATGAGGTTCCTGAGTTTGCGACGGTGGCCTGTAACTTGCTACAAATTGCAGAGCAGTCTTGCCTATGGTTAATTGCACCTGGATGGTTTCCGATGCATCGTGCGATGCCACCAATCTTGAGGTGTGGGTGTCCTTGATGAATATGGATACCCCTCCTCCTTTCTTGGTATTGTCCGGGTTTTGGGGCCGGACGCATGATATGAGGTAAAACCTGATAGTGCTGGGGTGCTCTCAGGAGCCTTGAACCAGGTTTCTGTCACAGCACAGACATCGATGTTCTCCATACTGAGAAGGGCCTCGAGTGCGTGCATCTTGACGTTGAGACTTCTGGCATTGAGCAGCATTACCCTTAGTTTTTTTTCTTTGTTTTGTTCTAGGGTGGTAGGTTTAGAATTTGAGCCTTGCCTAAAAAAGGCACTATGGGGTGGCAAGAGCCTTTGCCAAAATCCGAATCCCAGGGTGACAAGTGCAAGCCGTCCCTTGTGAAGCAGCGTGGCTTGTCCAGCATGTCATCCCAGGCAGACAGACATTGGATCCCCTTTGAATGACACCAGAGTTTAAGCCAATTGTTAAAGCTGATCATCTTATCTCTGTATTGTGGCATCATTCTTGGTGAAGGTAGGATACTGCTCAAGGTCAGGGTCATGCCTGCTTGGGCTACATAATCAGAGAGCTCCTCTATGTCTCTTTTCATGTAGTCCAAGGAGGTATGTCTCAGGTCGTTAACACCAGCGTGGACAATGATTGAGTCGTACTTGTACCTGCTGTTGAGAGACCTGAGTGCATGCGTTATGTGGCGGATTCTAGCACCCGACAGGCAGCTTACTGTGACCTTCTCCTTACTCAGTCTGGTGAGCGGACGCCAGTGTCTCTGACTATGGAGTCACCAATGACTAGTGTGTCTGGCATTGTGTTTGGCCTTAAGGGCTGTGACTGCTTGACACTCTGACTGTGTGGTCTATGTGTTGCAGGTGTTGTGTTCTGAGGTGGTAGTTGTTTGGGTGTCTGCTTTGGTGGCCTCTGCTGTTTTGGTAGATTTTGATCAGAGCCTCCGAGTATGTCTTTGTGTGTTTATGTGTATGATTTGAGGTTGTGATGGTATTATGTGAGACTGGGTCTATGGTGTGTGTGGTTACCTTCTCCTCCTGTCTGGTCTTGCCAGTCCTATGTTGAGAGAGCTCAGCCTCCAGTTTGGCCGTATAGTTGCATCTCTCGCATGTATTTGTGTTTTGTGGGAGGAGGAGAGGGTTGTCTGTGTACATGAGGCAATTGTAACATTGCCTCAATATTCCCAGGTTCACCAGCTGAGCAGGAGAGGACATTAGCAACTGATCCCTCAACATGCTAGAAGGAATAGACAGAAAAACTTTAAACAAAGGTTCTGGGGGATGTGGGTGACCGAGAAATGGGGTTTGCTTTTTTGGGGTACTTTCTATGACAAGAGTGCTGTATCGAGGTGATAAGTACTGTAGGAGCAAGTGCTTAGCTATATAGATAGAGAATAGTCTACTTGGGAGTCAAGTAGAGATAATTTATAGTTGTAGGATACACTAAATAGAACAGTAGTATACTTTGAGGAAGGTAGTTTTAAGGGAAAATTTGAAGAGTGGACTTTAGGTAGCCCTAATAGTTTAAATCTGCTTAACCAGCGCTGCCCTAGTGTGCAACGGTAGCAGCTCCGCGCTAACGCGTGCTTTATAGCAGGGGGCTGGAAAAAACAGGAAATGACCCAAATGGCCAACGAATTACCAGTTGCTGCTTCTAACCACTCCAATGGTGAGTAAAGAAACTACCTCTGGCCACACAAGAAAATGGAGGAACACAGAAACCAAATACAAAGCCCAGGGATCAGCAAAATCTGATCACTGGAACAACTAGCTAGGAAAGTTTAGGAAAGGAGAAATATTTTTTTGTTTTTTTAGCAAACAGATAGGAAAAAATGCAGTAAATGCTTTGTTTTCGACTAAATTGCTATCAAAGGCTGGTACACTTGAGTGTATTAGCCTGTTTGTTACTTTTAAGCAATACTTTAGCCCACAAGTGCAATCAACAATATAAGCTCACAAAAACAGGAAAATAAGGTAATAAAACAGTAATATAGGCACAAACAGTAGTCGAAAAGCTCAAGCTTGTAAGTTTCTTATTTTTTTATATTTTTTCCCCTAACAGATTTGTTTTTCAGTTGAATTGTACAGGTTCTAGGTCAAGTTAAAGGTGGGAAAAGTTTTGAAATGATTTATTGTGGTCTCATTTTTCTATCACAAAAGTCTGGCATTTTAACAGGGGTGTGTAAACTTTTTTATATCCACTGTATAGGGGGGGTTGCAACCTTCACCCATGTTCATGAGGACAAGGTTGAGTATCTTTGCACCCGTAGAGGGCATATGTACTAACTGCAATGTTTGGGGTTGTGTAGGATTCTCAGTTTATAGTGGTGTAGTTGAAGTTTCCCATGAATATGCACGAATATATCCGGTTGACTGGAAGGTTACTCTAGTATATTTAATTACCTCACTGCTTATACACATACAAGCCAGCTCACCAATACAGCGTAGAAGGAGGCGGATTGGCTCACTGCTTTGGCTGCTTGGTTGGAAGGTTGCATATAAAGAGAAATTTATTGGTAACCTTTTCACAAAAAAATTACCAAGTCCCTTACAACCAAGTCCTGCTGCACCCCCCCCCCCACAAAAGATGTAGGCCCAGAGCACTGAACTGCACTGTTACAGCCATACTGCACCTCCCCAAAAAATGTACAGATCATGACCTGACACTGCAGTATGTTATCTCTCTTGCCCTATCACATTGATTGCCTTTTGCTTACAGTATAAGGACAGAGTAGCTGTTAGACTTTGCTTATAAGGCAGTCTGACAAGCCTCAATGTGATATTATGGCAGCCAGTCCCACCAATGTCCATTCATAAAGCATTCATGCCACATGACAGCAGACAAACCACTATCCTAGTGGGACTAACCTGGTCAGCAAAAAACTAAGTAACATAACATGTTATTCCTCTGTACTTTCCACCTCTGTTGTGCGTCAGGGCTGGTAACCCGGTACGTAAAAATCCCCTACCAATCATTAGTGGACCGGAGTTCCGCTGTGGTGACCCCTAACCGGGAAAAGCCGAAAGACACAAACAAACAAACTTTCCACCTCTGCTGCTGTGAAAGAATTACTGAAGGTTTACCCAGTTTCCAAACTAATGTAAATATTGTACCATTACACTCTGTTTACTAAAATGTACATATACAGTCTAATCTGAACTACTTATATTATTGCTTACATATGTCTTTTTTGCTTATGAAATGTTTTGAATTTCATCCATGCTCATCCTAAACTTGATCATTGCACTAACCCACTGTGTGTGTATTATACGATAAGGCCTATAATAAATCAAGCTCTACCCAAAACTGTAAACAGATAATAGATTGCATACACAATACTGAACAAGGTACCATTCAAGCAGCAACACAGAGTTACCTCAGTATTACAATGAAATATAATCTGCAAAACAAAATGTATAAAATATTAACAGCTTAATTAGATCAATAACAAAAACCGCAGTGGTGGTTCAGGCCATCACCCAACCAACAAGTAAATGGTTGTAGCAAGTGATTAACGCACTCAGTGTTAACACTACAGAGACAATGGGTCACGAAGGTGCTAATGGAGGTGTAAACAAATAGCAGAAAGTATGTACCTATATTTACAAAATTAACAAAGGCACAACAGAAATCAAGTTGAGAGGATGACCTAATGGTGAAGGTGTTTGCCTTACAACCACAAGGTACAGGGTTTGAATCTCACAGGACATAATTGGCTAGGCTTAAAATGGTTCGCAAGGGCAGTTAGCCTAGTACTAACCTATGAACCAACAAGTAAATGGTTGTAGCAAGTGATTAACGCACTCAGTGTTAACACTGCAGAGACAATGGGTCACGAAGGTGCTAATGGAGGTGTAAACAAATAGCAGAAAGTATGTACCTATATTTACAAAATTAACAAAGGCACAACAGAAATCAAGTTGAGAGGATGACCTAATGGTGAAGGTGTTTGCCTTACAACCACAAGGTACAGGGTTTGAATCTCACAGGACATAATTGGCTAGGCTTAAAATGGTTCGCAAGGGCAGTTAGCCTAGTACTAACCTATGAACCTATACGAGCCTAGCCAGTTAGCATCATTGATAGGGAATGCAGTTAAGCCATCACTGTCATGGGATTAAAAGCAGAATTTTAGTACATTTTTCTGCTTTGTGAAAAGAGGCTGCAGACTTAAAAGGACACTATCCCAACTGACATTTCAGCCACCTGCCTCGGACCAAGATCTAAACATTTCCATTTTCCCTCCCACTTTGTGACATCAATTTTGATGCAGTCGACAATCCCACCCACAGTCTGCATGTCCTCCCTGCGGTCGAGTGACATTAAAGACATGCAGGTAGGTGTGAGCGTGAATGGGCGTGCCTTTGTTGAAGGTTGGGCTGGCAACTCGGCACCGTAAAAATCCACTGCCAATCATGAGCGGACCGGAGTTCCACTGTGGAGACCCCTAACCGGGAAAAGCCGAAAGACTAAGACAATCCCACCCACATTATCAGATTTCCTTAAAAGTTTTTTTTATTACCTGTCCAAGATATGTTTTTGTCCGGTAGAATGAAAACTTCTGTTATGTCGTTCCATGCAACATTGCAATCACTGTTGTATCCTGCATAGTGACTTTTCCAGACTGAAAGTTGCAGTTTTAATTATTTAGAAATGTAATTTCAGCTATTTATAATCTGTGCTGTTGCAGTACGTGTATCCTTTAGAAAGAGCAACGGGCAAGTGAGGGAGATGCCACTGCAATATAATGCAGCTTCAGTAGGCTGATATTACTGATGTGTTTACTATTTTTCATTTAATAGTTCAGTTGATCTTTTGTAATGATTTTCACTTGAGTACATTCTTGCTCATTTCATTTTACAGAGCAGTAAGATGTAGTCATTACATACTAGAATTTACATTATGTACCAATGTCTAAATGCCGCTTTATAAATGCGGTATGCCGCTTTGTAAATGCCGGTTTGTAAGTGGCAGTATATAATGAAATAATTGAACTTGCAGTTCCAATTACAATATATTTTTTAACATTTTGTGCATAGTAAATCTAGGAATTATTTACAGTTTGATTCAAACAACAAGGTTAATTTTTTTCACTGCTATTGCATTGTAACCTACTGTAAGTTTTTTTGTAATTCAGTGATATTTTACTGCAGGGAAGTAACTGTTTCTGTAATGTGCCAGTATGTGCCCCCTCTTGATTTTGCATGTGTTCTTTGCTATCATATTCTGCAAAAGTACATGAGAGAATGCTAGATTAGCAGTCCTATCCAGGGAAAAATAATAGTAGTAGTAGTAATAATAATAATAATAATATAATTTTGCTGCCGTTGTGTATTTTTTTTTTTTTATTCTGCAAGCTGCTTTATAAGGAGAAATACTTTGGTCAGTGATGAGGAGCATAGAGTACTGCCTCCATTGGTGTTTTCTGCCTACATGCTATATTTTACTGTCTGATCTAGTCATTTTGGGTTTCTTTTAATTTTTTTTTTACTGTTGTCAGTGAAGATTGTGTAACTGTCCTGAGTGTTGTGCATAAGTAAAATAAAATAAATAAAAAAATAAAGAAAACATTATGTGAACCTGGACATGGTCTCCACAAATGCAATAGTAATGCAGCTAAATTTAATAGTAACTGTTTTTAACTTATCTTTATTGGCTATTCCCACTAGGTTGCTGTTCTGTTTTTTTTCTTCGGGGAGAATAGTATTTATTCAATTTGCCACAAGCATTGGATGACTTCCCCTACCTTTTTTGATAGGTGCCATGGAATAATTTACATCCACCTGATACAATTAATTCAAGCTGATAGGAATTTGGTTTAACATGTCATCTGAAGGATGGCACATTCAGGAATACAACACCCTCCAATGCTACATTGCATGGAGTGGGAATAGAACCCACAGCTTTCGGGTCTTTTAGAATCAAAGGTAAGAGTGCTACCTGCTATGCTACTGACCACTTATGTCCCTTGTAACTAAATGCACCAATTATTTTCTTCAAATGTTCTTTCCAGTTAGCTGCATGCAATGATATACACTTAAGTTTAAAAAATGTTCATACAAAACACACTGGTCTTGGGCAGCCCCCATGGTATCAGTTTGAAAGAAAGCCATTCATTCTTTCCTTAATCAGCATATATATTGCTTGACTGAATGAATGACCTTACCTACTGACTTTTGTTCTTGAATCACATATTTGAGGCTGTAATTGTTGTGGACATAGGCATGACTATGCATCGCTTTACTCTATATATGCTGGCAGTAACCCTGCCCCTGCCCAAACTCCAGCCATATGCATTACTTTAGAAAAAAAACATTTCTTCACAATAATACTACACAAGACACTCGGATACATTTCCTATACATAAGGACACGCACAACACTAACAATTTTCCTCTTGCCTAGCCCTTATTCTAACCCTAACCAGCAAACACGTGCATACACATACCAACCCCCAAAACTGACCCATTTAACCACACAATACACATTTGTAGATGCTTCGCACTCAGAATCACATATGTACAACACAAACTATCCCCTTAGCTAGCCCTTACTGTAACACTAACCAGCAAACACATTCCTACCCCAAAACCGATCCACTTGCCTCCTTTGGAAAAAAAGATAACTTCTCAGCAACAGTCAAATTTGGAAAACTGCATGTTCAGTAAAAACACTACATATTTCACCTGGTCAAGCAAAGAACATTTGCCCATGTGAACTGCAAATATGTATATAGGCACCATTTTCTACCTTGTATACTAAATGCCTATAGACTGGAAATGTATAGCAGTGGACTGCCATGCTAGCAATCATCCAGACACACATCTTCATGCATCTCACAATATTTATACTTCTGCATTACAGATTTCTATGTAACTAAACCCCATTTAGTGTTATTAAAATTTAGCAAAATGAGCTTTCCACTATGTGGCCTTGGAACTATTTTTTAAAGTTCTGTGATTCAAGCAAAAGTTGTTTATCTAAATTATTTATAGGTATGTAACCACTACGTAAAAAAAAAACACACGCTTATAACAGAAACATACATTTTATAACTGGGGGGTGGCATAATAGTTAAGGTGTTTACTTCACAGGCAAGAGGTACATGGTTTGATTCTTACAAAAGAAAATTAGGTAGATATAAAATGGTCCACAATGGCAGCTTACCAATAATTGTTATTGTGCTTTCTTTGGCAGCACATATACTAAAATGAGAGTGATACAGAGAATATTAGCATGGCCCAGAGCAAGGATAACATGCAAATTCAAGAAGCATTCCATGTTTTGGCTCCCCATCCATGTGAAATAGAATTCCTCCTTAACCCAATTCTAAGTGTAACTTTGAGAAATGGATGTGGAACAGGAAATTCATCCCTGGCTTGGCACCTGCAAATGGTTCATCTTCCAGGCCTCTACTTGCAAATGTTTCATCTCACAAGCCCCTGCTTACACTTATGAAGGTTACCAGCAATTGACAGAGATTTGGGATGCAATGCTAGGCTTAAAAAGGCCCTTGTGGTCATTAGCCTAGTATATACCTATACACCTATATGTATACACATTTAGATGTGTGTACATACATATATATACTTATATGTATGTATGTATGTATGTATATATATATATATATATATATATATATATATATGTGTGTGTGTGTGTGTGTGTGTGTGCGCACCTGTATATATGAATGTGTAAATTTATATATCTGTGTGTATGTTGGTGTATGTGTCTATATGTATATATCTATATATAGAGCTACATATATATATATATATATATATATATATATATATATATATATATGTGTGTGTGTGTTTATATATATATATATATATATATATATATATATAAAAAATACACATACACACACACACTTTTATATATAGATGTGTGGGTGTGTGTATATGTATGGTGTGTGCCCGTGTGTGTGTATAAATAATCCTCGGGATTCAGTTTTTTTTTTCCATGCAGGAATAGTATAGCCATTCCTGCATGGAATATGGCCATCGAGCGATTCAGTAAACAAGTCTGGGTGAGCCTGCTAACACTATTCTGTCACGGACCCAACTGGATTATGCTAATGACCTCATTTGCTGGTGAAAGCCATGCAAATGAGGTCAGTTAGCGATCCAGTAACCAGGCAGGCATCCGTGGCAGAATAGTGTAGCATGCAGAAATGTATTCAGTGGGTCTATATTATAAGTTAGAATGGTGAATTATCCAAATGCCGAAACTTTGAACTGGGAAGTCGAACTTTCAAAGCCGTGGAACAACAAATTTTTTTCCCAAGGAAAAAAAATTTGGTGGGCCGTTTCCGTGGCTTTGCTAATTCCTCCACTGTGGTGCGATCTCGGAGTTGGTATATTTAAGTAGGGGGTGGGGGTGGGGGGCTAAGCCCCCCACATTAGAAAGTTTGAAGTGTTCATTTTTTTTGTTTCGTGCTGGAACAGCTATTTTTTTTTTCCCCCCTGGAAAAAAAAAATCGCTGTTCTGAGCGTTCGAACTTCTTGCGTTTCGAAGTTCTGGGTTTGATATTTACATAGTCGAATTTATGCCAGTTTGACTATGTGATATAGACCTGTATTCGGCTACTAGCTGAATGCATTTCTGCAAAAATCAAAATTGAGGCATGACAGCTCAAACTAAGGCATGTATTCTTATCCTTAGGCATGCCAATGGCCCAAATATATGACCATTGGCATGGAAAAGTGTTGCAAAATTATAAAAATCAAAAGTTTTTTTTTTTACCAATTTCTGCCGTTTAAGCATAGGGCAGTGGCGCGCAAATAGGATCATTTCGAAAATAAAGAAATGTGAAAAGTTAATTCTAAGTGAAATCTGAATTTTGCCATTATAGTCTGTGGCATGCAGAATCAAAAGAATAGCAGGGAATAGTGATTGCTAAGGGGAAAGGCTCTGGGGTAGTGCTGTAACTAGGGACTAAGGCAGTGGGGTATGCTAATGAGGGGAAATTTACTGAATCACAAAAAGAAAGCAGGTGCCAAACTGCACCTAATCTTGTAGGAGCTATAAGGCAGTGGTTTAGGCAGGAGGAGCAGCAGACATGAAAAGGGGGTGTGTCATGCTTGGTGTAAGCACAGTGGAGCTCCAAAGCTCCCAGATGAGCATTGCTAAGCACAGCTAAGCAAGGGTGTGTGTCTCAGGCTGTATTGAATTATTCCTTGAAATGAAGTGTGTGTTCATGTCCAGAAGAAGGCCATCTCTACTGCAAAGTGCTTATTTTAGCTAAACGGGTTTGCACAGCACGCACAAAACAGAAATAGCAGGACTGTTTACATTTGGGCACCGGGTTTGCGAGACCTGCCCAGGGCTTAAAAGAGGTGTGGGAATGGAAAAAAAAAAAAGGGAAATAGCAGAATAAAAGCAATCAAGTACAAATAACATAGCTGGCAGGTGGAATGTATCATAGTCAGCCAATCATACAGGCAGGATCTGCAGAACAACAGTATAAACTATGCAAACATCTCACAGTCTGTTTTTTCCTACAAACTCTGCACCATTGGTGTACACATGCGGGGGAATTTTAATCGAAAAAATGTTAGGGGCTGCCATTGCTTTGATCCATCAGTGTGTGCTAGAGTTTGAGGGTGGTGAGGAGGATAATGCTGACAACCATCTCAAACCAAGGAGGAGGAGAAGAGTGTTCAGACGCAGAATAACTTACCAGGGGCTACATAATCTGGAGATAGTAGAGCTCTGCAGGGTGGACAGAGACATACTTCAGCAAATCATCGAGCTGTGCTGGCCTCAACTCAGACCCAGAGCCAACAGAGGGGAACTCGCCCCAGTGGATACCAAGGTATGTGTAGCCTTAAGAATACTAGCTACAGGTAACTTTCCAAAGACCTACTGGCAACATCATGGGGGTCTCAAAGGCATCTGCAGTCAGGGTACTCCACCAGTTCCTGAATGCCATCCTACCACATGCTGTTGAGCACATTTACTTCCCCAATACCTGTGAGAAGAGGACCAGCAATATGCATCTCTTCCACCATGTAGCAGAATACCCAGAGGTACTGGATGCAATAGACTGCACGCACATCCACATCAAAGCACCACCCAGTGAACAGGGTAGGGGGTCTGCATAAACAGCAAGGGCTTCCTCTCCATCAACTGCCAGGGCATTATCATGAATGTGTGTGCTGGCAGCTATCACGATTCCCACATCTGGCATTCATCACAGCTGTACCAGGCATTTGCAGTGGGGACATCTGTATGGCCATCTGATTGGGGATGCTGGCTATCCACTGGAGCCGTGGATGATGACAGCCATCAGAAATGCACACACACCCACTCAAGAATGCCATAGTGAGGCACACGCACAAACCAGGATCATTATAGGGCATGTGTCTGGGATGCATCAAGTCACGGTTCCGCTGCCTTGACATATCTGGTGGAGCCTTGCAGTACTCTCCAGCTACATCTGCACACATTCATAGTATGTGCCATGCTACACAATATGATCCTGCGGAAACAGGTGCAGCAGAAACAGCACAGGGAAGGGCCACACAGCCCCCCTCACTGCCAAGGTCCCCCACAGGCACAGAGGGACTCAGAGGAGGAAGCCCCTGAGCCTGCTCCTGTAGGCAGATGGAGGTGTGCTCAGTATGCCCAGGCCTTGGCAAAGAGGCAATGCATAGTGCACACACACTGACACTGTAGAGATCCAGGGATTGACACCTCTCTCTGACTCACACATCAAAGTACCTGTAACTTAATGTATAAGCAGTGTACTATGTGCATCCAACATAGGCAGCCCTCAAGCATCATCCTCACAATTGCTGCAGGCACAAGGTAAGTCAGTCTTCTTAACAATAAATGAATGGATTAGTATGTTTTGGTTGCATATCTATGGTAGTGCTGCATGCATGCAAGGGAATGGGGTGGCCTACTGGGATAGCAGCAGACAGCTGACAACTATGTGGGACACCAGGAAATGCCTGCACAATGCTGGCTTCCCCACACTATGCAGTATCATGTAAGGTGACAAAATGCAAATGTAAGGCCATGCTGCTAAATGCTAGTAGCATACCTCTCAACCTCGTAGAGGAAGAAATCTGGACAAAACCATACATAATGGTGGGATAAAGGCCCAACTATAGGGACACATTTGAAATATTGCTCTCATAATGTTAGAAAGTTGATAGAATAACAGAGGGGGTGCATAGTAGCATGGATGTCATGAAAGGTGTGAAGTCTGAAACTCTAATGTTCTGTCAGTATTCCCTGACTGCAACCCTGAGTGGCTTGCAACAAATGTGCTAGAAAACCACAATGTTAAGGGAAACCGACCACATATATGACACATGAATCTAGATAATCTGTGACAATCTGTACAGTTGACAGGTATGGCCACACCTGGATATGACCCTTCAGAATACTACACAACCAGGAGATCCCCAGCCAGTATATCACCAATGTGCTGGACCTTTTACACAGCTTCATCAGTCAATCGGATGTAGTCACACCTCCCAACTGGTCGGATTGTGCAAGAATGTCTAGCCTTTACCTCACAATATAGATCTGTGCATCATCCATCTTGTATTTCTCTGGTAAATAACTGTGGTGATCCGATTATATCTGTCAATTGGTAATGAGACAATACAGTACCATGTCAAACATTACATACGTCAGAAAATGTCTGCTAAAACAAACCCTGTAACTCAAGCAAATCATACATCGATAAGAGCAATAGTTACAGTACACCCCTATGTTTGGCCCATTGTTTCCCCATATTGGCAGCCTATCTCCAGCTATCTTGCACAAACTGGTTGCAAGGTATGGCTGTAGCACACAACACCCCGGACTGGAGTACAAGTATCCTTGGAATGGATTCCCACACTTACTATAGAAGGTCATACTGAGCATGCTCCTACACTTAGAGAAGTGAAGCCCATGTCTGAAACCTCATCGGTCTATATATGTGCTGAAATTAATATTTTAGGTGTTTCTATACAATTTGATGTCATATGTTAAATAATACTACTTGTTGTCACTAATGTACTGTACTGTGTAAATTCAAATTGATGACTATTTTTGTGTGTGTAAATGTTTTCTGGGGCTTTTCGCCCCTGGCCTCTGCTGAAAAAGGACCCGTGTCCAGTCGGACTTTCCCGGTAAACAAATGTAAAATAATAAATAAATAAATACAACACCAAAATAGTCAACCACATAATAAGGGTCCAAGCTGTTCTTAAAAGTATCTAAACTACTGCTTGCTTTAGCATAATTTGATAGACTAATCAGAGAACAGATTAGTACAAATGTCATTCTTATATTATCTCTTCCATAGGTTATCCAATACTTCTCTACTACTATTTGATAACCTCAAGCATTCCCAAAGTTACTTGTCTTTGAGTACACTATAAACTGAATAAGTTATCCTCTTAAATGTCTCTGAGACACTGCAGAAGTTCTGGTATTTTATTCCTGTATAATCAATGAAACTTTCAGATTCATGAATGAACTTGGTATTTTTCTTATCTGCTCTTTCCATTTTTTTCATACTTATTTTCCATATTATTAGTCCACACTTTATTCTGGGTCTGTTACTTACTAAAACTGATTTCATCATTTACGACTTCCTAGACTTTATAAGTAGTTTTATAACTATAATTAACCAATATGTTGATATGATGTGAAAAATGCAAAGCAGGAGCTATCCATATACCCAGGTCCTTAAATGAGTCCACAGTTTCAATCTCTGTGTGCTGTGTTAATTATTTATCCTTAAATCTATGTTTCCCAAATGAGTCCACAGTTTCAATCTCTGTGTGCTGTGTTAATTATTTATCCTTAAATCTATGTTTCCCAAACCTCAGATGCTTATTTATTTATGTATTTATTTATTTATTAATATATTCTCCTGTGCCAAATGTCAGTCTAGACAACAACTTTTGCTGACATATCTTATCCATAATAGATGTATTCAGTTTTCCCATTTTCAAGTCATCTACATACAAACTGTATTACACCTCAGATAAAAAAAAAATAAATAAATCAGAAATACATAACCTAGAAGTTCACTTGTCCAAATGCTGTATGATCCTTGCCATGTCCAACTTTTAAAGCCATGCAGCTGCCTGTCTTATCAACCTTACATCGATACCCGGTTTTTCTAATTTATTGATCAGTCTGTTATGCATCCCTATCAGAGTGAAGACAAGTCTACATATATTACATCACAACAGACTTTTTCTCTTACAGCTGTTACTATATTCTTATAGAACAGCATAGTGCAGTGAGATATAGACCCATTTTTGACATATGCATGCTAATATATGGTTTCAAAATCCATCTTTTCCAGTTTTGACAATTTATACAAAATAACTTTTTCATTATTTTTCCTCAACAGAAAAGTAGACTTCTGGATCTTCATCCCAGGCTGCGTCCTACATGGGCTCCAACAAGAGTTAGCAACACCATTGGGTAGTGTTTTCATTCATAGTCTAAGCACCAACTTTGTCTCAGCTGAATGGAAAACAGCCACTATTATCCCCTTGCACAAAGGTGGTGCTTCCACTGACCCAGGGAATTATATTCCTATTAGCCTGACTAGCCTTATCTGAAAGGCCATGGAGTGAATCATCATGGACCTTATCAACAAAGATAATGGTAATCTCCAAACACTTGCCCCTACTCAGTTTAAATTTGTCTAAGGCAGATCATACCTGTTAAACCTGGTGGACTTCTTTGAGATTGTCACCAAGGCCCTGGACAAGGGAAAATCTGCACATAGAGCCCACCTAGACTTAGCCAAGGCTTTTGACACTATCCCCCACTCAAGCATCATTGACAAACTCACTTAGCTAGGTATCAACCCTTATATTGTTAGACGGGTTGCTCACTGATGGAACCTATATAGTAAAAATAAGGGAATGCACCTTCAACAGCAGACCTGTAACCAGTGGTGTTCACAAGAATCATTCCTGGGACCTCTACTGTTTGGAATATATTTCTCTAAAGTACAAGCAAAACTAAAGGTCTGTGGCAGACAGTTTGATGACTGCATTTGGAGCAGTCATAAAATCCCCAAACGATGTCAATATCCTACAAGAGGGTCTTACACAAACAAATGATTGGTGCCAAAGTCATGGCCTTAAACTTAATGCAATGTATTAGCATCCCTTTTGGTAAGAGTGATGTTCCTGCTAACTACCATGTCAATAGCAGCACCCTAAGTATGCACTCAGTGGTGAGAGACTTGGACACACAAGTTGACAGCAAACTTAGCTTTGTTCACCATATCTACTTAGTGGTAAAGAAGGGCATTCTATATTGCTCATCTCATAAGTAAAGGCATTGCCTCCAGAAAAAAAGAAGTTATAACCTCCCTGTACTCTTCCCTCATCAGGCTAATAATTGAGTACAACGCCCCTTTAGATATGTACCTTTCCAAGCACCTGCAGCAATTGGAGAGACCACAAAGGTTCCCTCACAAGGAAAATTCAAGGTCTTCAGCATCTGTCCTATGTGGATCATCTGAAATCACTGTCACTTTATTCTGTTTCATACGGACTACTCGGGTGAAGCAATCTCTGACCTTGCTTTATTGGAAATGTTGCATATCTGCAAGACAAATGGCATATGGGTTACTCATTCTAAAGACCTTAACCTGGTAGGTGACATTAATAGATCTTGCTGGATGGACAGATTTGTCTCCCAGAGGTTACCACATCTTTGGACAGACTCCCACTTCATGTCAAACAGAGCACCTCAATGACCCTCTTCAAACACAATCTGGATGATTGGCTGGGTAACTGTAAATTCACCTTGGGGTTCCACTTGTGTCCCTTTTGGACAGGAGCAATAGGTGCTGATCATAGAAAATAAGGGTAGAACTTTGCTAGGCTTGTAAGGGCCTTACGGCCATTAGCCTAGTAATTTCCTGTGATCCTATTTGTGACACTGGTTTGTCATATTCCCTGTCCATTAAAAGTTTAACAAATGCAGGCCCCTTATCTTCAAAAATCTCTCCATACTTAAATGACCTAGTGAATAACAGATATAATGGTATTGTAAGTTCATAGTAAAGTGTTCCTGGATCATTTTTTACTAATTTCTTCTCCTAGAATCTACACAGAGTTTATTTGTTTGTACATCCTTTCACCTGCCATACTTTATACATTTATAAAATGGTTTCCTGTTATGCTCAGTATCTTTATGTACTATGTTTAACTTGTCTGTCCAGTTTAATCATTTGTTTTCAAAGCTATGGTTTGCCATTTTCCCTTATTTTATCTTCCATCTTAAGTATAAAAATATATCATCTTGGTCTTGTATGTCTAGAACCTGATGGTAAACAGTTTTTTTTTTCAATTTTTTGCATTAGAACAATTTCCATTTCAAACCTTTTACATTTCTTCTGCTGTCTTTTTACTGCTCACTCCAATTAGTTATACAAAGTGATTGTGTACTGTATTTGTTCCAGGAGATCTGTTATTAATTGTTGGTGTATTGGTTTAGCAAACATGATATAACGAACAATATCCAGTATGTTGTATTCCCCATCAGGTTTGTTTACAATCTACAACTGGCGTCCCTTACTAATTTGTATAATCAATGTTTCTCCACTCTGTCTTTGGTAAACTCAGATCCTCAGCTATTACAATGTTTCCTTCCTGTGTTTCTTGCCAGAAATGTATGAGTTCCCCTAGGTCTTAAGTACTTGACTTTGGTGGAATGTACATTTAAACATTTTTTTTTTTATATTTATTTATAGGAAATGTTTCACATAGCAGTCAAACACAGTCCTTGAATATACATTGGTATGCACTTAAATGTTATGGAAACTCATGATTTAAATGTTTCTATGCACTACATCAAAATGTTAAAGGTAATAAAGCTTTTTAACTAAAGAAAAAGATCTAGTCCCAAGTATGAAATCACATACAACAAAATGGAACGTTCCAAAGAATTTCATGCCAGTGTCTTGATTCTAAGTTCTTAATAAAACTTTTTAACTATTACTAAAATGATATGAAGACACTTTAACCACAAATGTGGAAGTGAGTTGTTATATTACTACAAAACATAGCTAGTAGAAAGACACATCCAGGGTGAAATCCAAATATCATTAGTTGTACATTGACAGATCACCTGACGATCTAAAGTATTTAATGAGGTGTAATAGAGCAGAAGAAAATATAATAAAGTCACTGGGCAAACACTATGGAGTGAATTGAAAAGGTCTTAACAGTCCTTACCATTCTGTATGTCAACAATATGTACCATAGGGACCAGCTATAATTAAACTGCTGTTCCTTTCCTCTATGTATGACTATTAAACGTCCAGACCCATCTGTCCCATATTTGAAGTGTAACATTTCACAGTCTCATTGTTAATTTTGAATAAAATGTAGGATTTTTGCCAATAATAAGTTTACATGAAATGGGATAGACCAAGACTCCCAGTCAGATAAAGTTTAATCTAAGATCTTTCAACATTAAGATCCCTGGCCTCCTTGGTAGTACATTCAAACATTTGTAATCTATTTCAGGGTTGCTATTACTGTCGTCATTGCACAATATATAGTATTGGCACTATCAACAAATGCATAAGTGTAGGTCTCATAATAATCTGTAATCCTTATCATAACACCTCCATCAGATTTTTTGTTAGAATGTCTATTACAGTAAAAGTATTTATACCCTGACAGAATTGGTTATCAATTATTGCTAAATTAACCATGTTGCACAAAATAACATCATTATTATGTAAGCACATAGTCAGAGAAAGTTATTGCCACTGCTCCTTGCATTAACAACCAACACAGACAAATCAAATGTTGCTATTTGTGAACTGTTAAATGTCTGATCTGGCAAAGACTCTGTTTTGTGTTTGTCAAATATTCCAATATATCTGATGCAAACATTTTCTTCCTTTGACTTAAAAAGTGGACTCCTTCCTGCTGATATACACGAGCTCAAAATCAGGCTAGGATGTTCTATATGTTCCCAGTTTTTAACCTTTTATTCATGTAGGCATATGTACTAAAAATCTTTTCATGATGATCTGACTCTCTTTTCTGTGGGTGAAATTATGTCCTAACACCTACACAAGCTGTGCCAGCTAAGAGGGTTACAAGTTCCCTACTAACAGTTGATGAGTCCTTAAAGTTGAGATCATTTGATCCAACATAAATAAAGATGGCTCCATTTTGTAGACTGTATGTTTTTGTTTCTGGCAAGTATAACAATATTCAATG
Source organism: Protopterus annectens (assembly GCF_019279795.1). Classification (NCBI taxonomy): domain Eukaryota; kingdom Metazoa; phylum Chordata; order Ceratodontiformes; family Protopteridae; genus Protopterus; species Protopterus annectens. Next base: position 1,733,725,820 of record NC_056726.1, on the reverse strand, counting down.
TACGTTATCATCTCTGCAAAACTATCAGTTTATTTAACAACTCAGTCTCCATTTACTAATATACAGTTTCCAACCTGATCTAAAAAAAATCTCCCACATTGAATTCAGTTATCTGCTGTTTCATTTTTTTTTTTTTATAAAAGAATAATTTTTCATCACTATCAGTCTCATTGATATACTATTGTCACCACTTCATTTACAAGCATACATTTCTCATCCACTTGTCTTTAATATTCAATAGTCTGAGCCATGTTTCAACCTCATTCTTTCCTTACAGTAATCTTTAATTTTTCAAGATGAATTTAAAAATTATCATTTCAGTCAACCCCATACATTATTATTCTGCCTTCTCTTTTGAAGCAATAATGGCCTTTCAGTAAACTGAATGTTTTGTGACTGAAAAATGTCATCATTCCCTGTAATATTGGTATTATGTATCAAAGTAGTGTACTTTGGTTTATATATTTTTGCTTAGCCTTATATACATTTTCAGTTTCCTTTTCTTATTATTTGTTGTGACCTTCTTCTTTTCTTTCTTTATCTGACTTATCAGGTTGCAATATACTTGTGTCCCGAATTGCAAAGATGCCATCTCTAGTTGTTGTGTCTTTCGGCTTTTCCCGGTTAGGGGTCGCCACAGCGGAACACCGTTCCGCTAATGATTGGTAGTGGATTTTTACGTGCCGAGTTACCAGCCCTGATGCACAACCTTCAACGAAGGTACAAAGATGTCATCTCTAGTATCGCATTTAATAGAGGTCAAGTGATCTTTACTAGCAGAGGGCACTTCCATTCCTAAATGTATTTTATTAGCCTTTTTCTCATCATCCCAGCTATTAATATGCAATGCAAAACAACTCTCTTCCAAGCTGTGCCAGTTTCATAACTACAATCATCCTCAACACATTTAGATTTATTATCAGTAATGGTAAGCAAATCATTCATCTTTTGACATGAAAAACATATCTATTTAATGTTATGTGTTACTTTTATATATACACACAGCATTTAATACATTGAACAAGATATAGCAAATCATTAATCAAGATGAGCAAATCATTAATGGCATACTCATTATATGAAGCAGTTCTGAATGGCAATCAGTTAAAGTAAAGCAAAGCATTTTAAAATAAATAATCATGGAATTCACAAAAATTAGAGCAACTTTCTAGTTAAGTCAAACTTAATGCAGAAATCATAGCTACACCAAACAAAACAATATTAAAGTACACTGATCCTATGGTGAATAGTATCGAAGGCTTTGGCCAGGTCAAGGTAGGTGGTGTGTGCGTCTTCCCCTTGTCCATGGCTTTGGTGACCGTCTCAAAGAAGTCAGCAAAATTTAACAGACATGGCTTCCCCTTGATGCAGCCAAACTGTGTAGGATCGAGAGTTTGGAGGTTGCCAATGTCCTTGTTAATGAGGTCCATGATAATCCATTCCATGGCCTTGCAGATCAAGCTAGTTAGGCTGATGGGTCTATAATTTCCCAGATCAGTGGACAGTCCACCTTTGTGCAAAGGGATGACAATGGCTGTCCTCCACTCAGCTGGGATGAAGCCAGTACACAGGCTTTGGTTGAATAGGGAACCTAATGGTGCTGCAAGTTCCTGCCTGAGCTCATGTTGGATGCAGCCCACACATGGGTGAAAACAATGGGGTTTTTTTGTATTTTTTTCTTGTTTTTATCAGTTCATTGAACTGATAATCATGAAAGTGCGCTTTTGTTTAAATGCACGTTTGCATTAGCGGAGGTCTGCTATACTTTTTCGAAAGAATGCACTTTCGATGAAGTACAGTATACCCATCTAATTGTATATTGAGATACATATGTAAATATGCAGGTACAAACGGAGTCCTAGATCATGTTTTACATTTGTCATTACTATTTTAGATGATTTAGGTGGTGATAATCACCAATGAGTTTGTTTTGAACAAATTCATTGATTACTCAATGTACATACACAAAGTTAGAGACAACACACATTTATATATATATATATATATATATATATATATATATGCTCAGAACACATTATTAATTAAATTTAGAGGTATTTACACAGATGAGCATTTGGATAACAGAGTGGAAGACAAGGACAGTACAGTAATGTGATGCAGGCTACTCAGCACCCAGATGTACTAAAAGTATAATTCCACAGTGTAGGATAACAGCAGAACTGTTTGTGTTGTTGGGAAAGTGAATTGACAGAAAGCTGTGTATACAGTGTATGAATATTGTACTACCTGGCATAATATTATTGTATTCCATAATAAGTCATTATGGCTACATTACCCTTTAATGTTTAACTGACCCTCAGCATTATGTCAGACATTTGCATAGACCTAAAATGTGACAACAACACACTGGCCATACCTTGTATGTACTGTTGTCGATATTTGACAAGGTGATGGCAGTCCTATACTTGGACTGAGACAACACATCCTTGTTTTCATTTGATGCATTCAGGTATGGGGTGTAGCACTTTACAGCTCATCATCAGTGCATAGCAATGAGAGCAGTCACCAGATAGTGACATATTGAGTGGGAACACTGTTCTGTTACTGGCATGATATCCGCAGTCTAGCTGTCCAGGCTATTTCTCATTCAGGGGTCTGGGGTGTGCATGTATGGTTTGGGTCATCCAGAAGTCTACTGGCAGGCCTTACGTAAATGTTGTTGCTCATTCATGTCATGCTAAGGTCTTCCAGGATGACAGTACTGCATCTGTATCTGTTTTTAAACTTTGTCACTTCTCTGAACTACACAACATTGTGTTATGTGATGCTGTCATGTAGCCAATGTGCAGACGTGACTAATAGGTCTGCGAATACCATTCATGGGTCTGGTCAAGGATACCGATTTACTAGCATGTGGTGATGCCAAAATGAAAGAGGTGTGCACATTTAGGTTCATGGATTCATGGTTTAACTGTAGGCTATTGATCCAAAGGAACATCAGTAGCCTAGCCACAACATCCCATATTGTAAGTACTCAGTGGCATGACTAATTTGTATCTAGTTTTAGGCCCCTTTCAATGACAGCTTCAGGGGCAAGACCTGGGTTGTAATTGTGATTGCCCATACATACATCCAGGTTATGCTTGAAGAGGGTCAGGGATCTACTTTGCTTTATATCCAAAGGAAGTCTATTCTGTTAATGGGAGATTCTCTGGGATATATAGCTACCTTGCCAGCAGGTCCCATTTATGTTATGGTAGAGGAGGGGTTCTCTTGAACAGGTGTTTACAGTGTTACTAGTTCGGCGGATGTGCAACAAGTGACAGTGGACTGGGTCCTTTGAGGCTATGTAGGTTTGACAGAGATTACCTCGCCAGAGTCTATAGGAAAACAGAAAAAAAACCAAGTTGCTTTAGGGCTGTCTGGGTAGCTCAAGAAAGACATACCCTTGATTATTGTAATTTTTACAGAGAGCATGCCTCCCAAACAGTAGAATTGATTACACCCATTAACCAGTTTGCTATCTAACAGGTGACATACGAGTTTACAATGACAGTAGTAACCTTGAAGTGCATTTCTAAAACAGTTATATGCACTGCAAACATAGTTTCACCAGTAAATCTGCATTATCAGATATGTTGTTGCGTCTTTCGGCTTTTCCCGGTTAGGGGTCGCCACAGCGGAACTACAGTCTGCTAATGATTGGCAGTTGATTTTTACGTGCCAAGTTGCCGGCCCTGATGTACAGCCTTCAATGGAGGTACGCCCATTCACGCATGTCTCCACACAGAAGACGCTCTAGCTGAGAATCGAACGGGACAACGTCTTGCTGTGAGGCGACAACGCTACCGCAGCACCACCACCGTGGACTTCATTAACATTATCAGATATGTTACATATCTGAAATTTATAGACATTCAGTAATGCATGTAGAGGCTGTTGTTTATAAACCACATGAATAAACAGATTATGTGTTACATACATACATAGAAAAATAGCTACTATAACTTGTCAAAATATAGGGTTATCGATGGCATGAGATTTTGGTTGCAGCACTTCATTTTTACTGCCTTAGTAAAAGTACCCCTGTAATTACCTACTGTAATATACTAGGAATGGTAGTGAAAAGTGTATGGGAAATGAAATAGACTGCATTTGCTTCAACTTTCAAATGCTAATCAGTGTAAACTAACTGTACTTCAGTCAAACATTCAGGAAACGTGTGAAAGTTGAAAACATTTTGCAGCAATGAATGACAGAGAAAAGAAATCCAGTAGGATGGAATCACTATTAGACAAATAGTTACGGTGTGATTTCTGAAGGACAACATATAGCATCAGCTAATGAGAAAATACTTTTACAACAGTGATTAGATTTAGTTCCAATGCTGTGTGACATTTTTAGAGATACGATGCAAAATATTTTATTCTTTTAGAATATTTGGACATTTGTTACTCAACATGTTTCTTTGCAAGGTACAACTGTCCAAAGCAATGTTGTGTTGTAAAATTAGGCAAAATTTGTATGATTATAAAAGCACACCTACATGAACACACACGCACATACACTAACAAGCAACAGTAATAACAGACCATAAGAAAAATAATTTCCAATGGAGGGAAAAAGATTTGTGGCAACAAGCATGAAAAATACTATTGCCTAGACTTGAATAATTATTAGATACGGTTTTGCAAAAACAAGTACATAGTAAAGTAGCTATCACTTCATTGCTAAAGAGGCTCCAGGTCTGTGTGTGTGACAAGATAGCATCTCTAGCTGAGTAAAATCCAGTCATTCAGCAAATCTTATTGCTCATGAGTGGGGGAAGGAAAATACAAAAGGACAAACTGCAACTGTAAGTTCTAAGCACTTCCTCTATCAACCCCCCCCCACTGAGAGTTTGTGTAATCTGACCTGCAGTATATGAAAAAGGCTCTTTGAAAACCTTGCCTCTAGGTGAACATGTGACTTGCAGAGTACTGAAATGTAAACAAACTCCTCTAGCAAAAAATCTGAGATAGTGCCCCTTTAAGTTTTTTTTTCTGCTTAATTAGAGATGATCTTGGCTCATTATGTGCTGTATACATAAAGTATAGGGAGTAAGTAATGGCTGTGGCCTACTGACCAACATGCTACCAATCATCACACTGAAATGCCCAACAGCATCAATGTTGCATATGTGGAACCCAAATCATAACTAGAAATACTGCTAAAGAAGTATGAAGAACCTTTAATAACCTTTTCTTATTAAAAAAAAATTAGAAAGAAAGGCAGCATAACCTCCGTAGCAAAACAAAGATCTTACTTGACAAAGCCAGACAGATGAACATGAAATGGTACCCTAGGCAAAGGATTCCATGACACCTAACCCCTTGCTTCCCACTGCTCTTCTGCCATACACAGCCCACAATGCCTCCACCCTTGGTTCCTCATCACAGCCTCCATATAAATAATCCAGATTATTATTTTTTTTTACTTTTTCTGACATATCTGGAGTAGTTTACTTCATCTGGTCTTCAACCTGTGGGATACGGATCTGAGCTGGCAACTTTACTAACATCAGCACCAAACTCCAAACTCCTCCCCTTACCCATAATACACCTCCACTGCCTTCCATCCCCAGATCTCGTTTGCCGCAAATAGCTTATGCATTGTGATCTCTTGAGCTCCAACTTTTCAAGTGGGTAAAAAAACCTTTAAACTATTTCCTTAAAAATTGTTAGGTAGTGGTAGAATAGGTTCCCCTTTCTCCTCCCCTCACTTGGTGTGTCGAGTTACAGTGTTTTAGGGGTAGTTAGCTTAGTTTGAATAGTTGTGTGGATTTTTTGCTTCCCATCCTCCCTCTGTGTTTCTATGTGCGATTGTGGTGAATGGGTGTTATCAGAGAGAATTAAATAACTTTTTATTTAAACATTTTCCCTCTTCTGATGGAATGGCTGACAAGCCTATTTTCAAACGTTGCACTGAGTGTGGCCATAAATGATCCCCTGCGGATGGCCACACTCTCTGTGTTATGTGCTTGGGCGTGGTCCATCTGAGTGTGGACTGAAGTATATGTGCGGGCTTCAACCCTGTGCCATTAAAGATAGGAAGGCCAAGTTGGCCCTCAAAGGCCTTTTTCCCCCTTCAGAGACTGTTTCCTTGTCTCCGGCTTCAGTCACAGTGGCTGCTGTGTCCGCCTCTCCTTCGTCTCTTCCCCTGGCTTCTCCTCCCTCCCAGGCTGGGACTCAACCTCCTGTTCAAAAGCCTGTGGAAGCGGAGCGGAAAAGGGGCAGAGAGAAGGAGAGAGAGTCGACGGTGAGGGAAAAGTGAAAGAGGTTTCTGGACCTCCCTTCACCTGTGAAAACGTTACAGATCCATGACTCTCCTAGGCTCTGATCTCCGAGGTTCTCTCCGGAGCCGGAGGAGAGACACACCGCTTCTAGGGTCTCGGTACCCCGACCTGCCAGGTCGAAGTCTGTGGCATCGAAGTCCACCCGGTCCTTACCTGAGGTTGATATGGATAAAATGATGAGGTTTATCAGTACTCACATCCAGATGGGGGTCTTGCCAGCCCTCTCTCCCTCAGGAGGGGGGAGTTCGCTTCCCTTTTTCCAGCCAATATCTCCTTCTCCAATCCGTCCATCGGGTTCGGAGTATTCGGATCTGAGGATGGCTTTGGTCAGGAGGTTAGTGCCAATGGTACCTGCTTCCTTGATGCCGACAGCTGCCGGAAGCATTTTGGATCCGACTAGCTCGTATCCAAGGTGCTCTCAGAACTGGAGCTTGAGTGTCAGATCCGAGGGAGTGGAACATTTTTCATCAGCTCCACCTTTATGGGGCCAAGATCCCTCCCTCCCTCGGAGCTCCATCCACATTGGGCCCGGCTCCAATTCTCTTGCCGGATCCGGGGAGACTGGCCTCCTTATTGGTTTCTCAGGAAGTTCACTCTCCTTCATTATTCGACGTGGTAGAAAGGGTTTTCTCCACTGGATCGAGACCCCTGGCTTCCCCCTCGGACTCCACCCAGACCCCTTTGGCTCTTGCTATGGTCCCCATCATTTTACCAGAGGGTAAGCCCGTGCTTGAGGAGCCCCAGACTATTCCCCCTGAGGAACAATTGGCTTGCAAGTTCCCCATGGAGAGCCCCACCAGAGAGGTATCTCGCAAGCATATATGCAAGAGGAGGCACTTGGACTCCCCCCGAGTCCCTCACCGAGGACACGGACTTGGATGATGGAGAAGGTTCCCCTAGGTCATCTCCCGAGGATGTCTTCTTTGGAGACATCATGGAAATCCTGCGAAAACGGGGAGGTTGGTCTGCCCCCAAGCCTTCTTCTGATGAGTCCATGTTCCTGGACGCTTTCGGCACAGGCCCATCTACTTCCTGGGTGTCCCCTCTCACGGATCCTTGGGTGGATCTGGTCACCTCATGGGCATGGAAGGAACCAGACACCATGGAACCAATTCCAAAAAGACCCGATAAAATTTTAAGCCCCCCCCCCCATAGACTTGCATGGAACAAAGGCTCCCCCGTAGACGCTATGGTTGTAGCAGCAGCCAGAAAGAAGGAACTTGCCCAGGAGAGTTCCTTGGTTCATCCTCCAGATCGAGAGTCAAGGATAATGGACCACCTAGGGATGCGGGTTTACGCTTCAGCTACCTTTTCGATTAGGGTGCTGAACTACCTGTGACCTGGTAAAGGAGCTGGAGGAGTCTTCCCCCCAAGTCCATGTCACAGGAGGACAAGGCTTCGTTCTCCATGAGGATGGCCACTTTGAAAGCAGACTCCAACATGTCCATGTGACTCCTTTCACATGCTACAGAAGGAGCATCTAGGGTGGCTGGGTCAGGCCTTTCTGTGATGTGCAACGTCTGGATCAGGTTATGTCAATTTTCGGAACCTTTCAAGGCGTCCTTTGCCAAGGCGTCATAAGGGGTTATGATGGCTCTACTCTCTTTTGTAAGACCGTCAAAGAGACATTAGTCTAGAGTGAAAAGGATGGGAAGACATTGTCTGCCGTCAGGATCTGCATCTCAAACTCTCATAGGTCCTTTTCCCAGAACCAGAGAGGGCAAAAGAAGATGTGATTCCGGAAGTCACAGTATTCCCGGGACACTCAGGGCTCTTCTTCCCCCAGAAGCAGAGGGGGACAGAATGGGTGCCGGCCCAGAGGCAGAGGGGGTCCAAAGAATTTTGGGTCTCGAGAACCTTTCTTGGACAGACCCGGGCAGCAATCCTGAGTGGTTGCCCAACTCCTCTACTCTGGAGGCAGTCAGGGGATGATTGTCCTTACACCTAGTGGTATGAGAGTCCATAACAACAGACCGCTGGGTGCTACAGATCACATGCAGAGGATACTCTATCCCCTTTGTGGGTTCCCCCAAATCTTCCAGACATCTCCCTGATGTACCACCCACGCAAAGGGAGGCAGCAGCACAGGAAATTTCCAAGCTGCTAGAAAAAAGAGCCATTGATACCGTCCCCCCAGATCAGTCCAGATCGGGCTTCTACTCCAGGTTCTTTTTGGTGCCAAAGAAAATGGGGGACTTAAGGCCTATTCTGGATCTTTCTACCCTGAACCTGTCAGTTGCCAAAGAGCAGTTCCGGATGGTCACATTACAGTCCATCATGCCGTACCTGCAAGAGAGCGACTGGATGCACTCGTTTGACCTCCAGGATGTTTACTATCACATAAAAATGCACAGAAGCTCCAGGAGGCTCCCCTGCTTCTGGCTAGGAGTCAATCATTACCAATTTCAAGCCCTACCCTTTGCTCTCACCACAGCCCCCAGGGTGTTTACCAAAGGTATAGAGGTGGTAATGGCTCACCCGAGGATTCAGTTCTGTCTGTACCTGGACGATTGGCTCCTCACTGCTCCCACCAGGCATCTACTCCCAAACCAGGGACTGTTTCCTGACTCTTGCCCTGCATTTGGGGATCGTAGTTAATGCAGCCAAATCTCTCCTAGATCCTGTACAGGTGACAGACGACATTGGTGCCAGGATGGATACTGTCCAATGCAAAATCTTCCTGACCTCGGAGAGAGTTCAAAATGTGAGGATGCATGTTTCCCTGATCTACCACTGTCATCTACCTATGGCAGAATCAGTGTTGAGGGCCTTAGGCTCAATGACGGTGACCATAACTCTTCTCCTATGTGCCCAGTTACACATGAGAATTCTAGAGTGGACTCTAGCTGTACAATGGTCCCTGTTAGAACTGCCATTGGCATAGCCGATTCAACTCAGTCGAGTCTGTCGGTCATCTCTCTTATGGTGGATGTGTTCTCTGGACATTTTGGAGGGACGACCCTTTGATCCAGCCCCGGCCCAAGCCACAGTGACCACAGCCGCCTCCCAGCTTGGGTGGGGGGGCATGTTCAATCAGAACCATCCAAGGCCTGTGGTCCCCTATAGAGACCAGCTTGCACACAAATGCCCTAAAGATGAGGGGGGGTCCTTCTAGCGTTGCAGGCCCTTCATGCCTTTCTTCCTCTGGGAACGATTGCAATTCAGTCAGACAACATGTCAGTGGTCTGGTATATTAACAAACAGGGAGGGACCAGATCTTACCCCCTTTGTTGTGAGGTGTGATAAAGTGTGGGAATGGGTGATCTCCACCGGTTGCTTTATCATAGCAACGCACATTCCCGGATCGTCCAACATCCTAGTGGACAGGCTAAGTCAGACCATTCTGATGCTTTATGAGTGGTCTCTGAATCTTTCATTAGCGGAACAGATCTTCAGCGAGTGGGGTCAACCTTGCTGCGATCTCTTTACATCTCCTTCCAACGTGAAGTGCAGCAAGTTTTTTGCTCTGATCACCCTGCTGGAGGAGTCCACCAGAGATGCTCTAGTTCATGCTTGGCCTCCCGGTCTTCTGTATGCTTATCCACCAGTACCTCTTATTCTGAGGTTTTTACAGAAGGCTTGTCGACTGGGGAGCAAAGTGATCCTCATTGCCCCGTTCTGGCCTTGCCAGGTATGGTTTCCCTTCCTTTGGTCTCACCTTCTGGCTCCGGCTTGGATCCTGGATCCCATTCAGGATCTAATTTCATACCCTTCAGGGGTGCCTCATCTGAATCTGGACAGTTTGAAGCTCACAGCTTGGCTGCTCCAGTTCCTGTGATTGCTAGGACTCCTGGACTATCCTCCTCAGTTAGATCTATTTTGGTGGCTGCTCATAAGTCTTTGATCAGGAAGGTGTATCGCAGCAAGTGGAAACGTTTTTCCCTTTGGGCCTCTCAAACTAGTTTAGACACTTTCACGGATCCTATTTCTGCCATTCCTGATTTTCTAGCTGATATTTTTCAACACAGAGCTAGTTCTTCTACTGTCAAGGTTCAGTTGACTGCCATCTCTCATTTTCATGTGGGTGAGAATTCTGCCTCTTTAGTCTCTTCAGACTGTGTAAAGCCTTTATTAAAGGCACCTTTTTGTTATGCCCCCCAGTCAGAGATCCTGTTCCCCCATGGGACCTTACTATGGTTCTTCAAGCTTTGGTTGCTCCGCCTTTCGAGCCTGCCTCAACAGCAGATCTTAAATATTTATCTTGGAAAACAGCTTTTCTGGTGGCTATTACCTCTGTCAAAAGGGTTTCAGAATTACAGGCCTTGTCCATCAAAGTTACTTACATGATTTTCCACAAAGATGGGGTTTCCCTTCAAACCAGTCCATCCTTTCTTCCTAAGGTGGCATCATCAGTCAATATCAATCAGACCATCAATTTGCCTGTGTTTTTTCCTAATTTTTCTAACAGGATGGAATACAAACTCTACATGTTGGATGTTCGTAGACAGTTACGATTCTATTTACACAGGACTAAAAATTTCCGTAAATCTGATCAATTTTGTGTCTTTCTATAAACCTTTTTTGGGGAAACCTATCTCCAAGATCACTATTGCTAGATGGATTTCTTCATGCATCCTTCAGGTCTATAAGGACAGAGGCATATCTCCTCCAGGTCAGGTGAAAGCTCATTCCACTAGGTCCATGGCTACATCTGCGGCCTTTTGGTTTATAGTGTGTTTGGATGATATTTGTTCTGCAGCTACTTCGTCCTCATCTCATACGTTTATTTCTCATTACAAATTGGATTGGACTTCCAGAAGGAGAGCATCCTTTGGTTCCTCGGTGCTCTGGAATATCTTTCCATGAGGGCCTCCGAGGAGTTTAGTAGCTGGGGACTCTGTCCCACAGGTTGAAGACCAAATGAAGTAAACTACTTCAGATAAAGAAGTTATGTACTCACCATAATGTTCCATCTGAGTAGTTGTACTTAATTTGTCTTCAACCGTCCCTCCCTCCTACAACCAGACCTTCCCATATGAACAGCCTTCGGGCTGTAGTTATAGATTACAAGTAATTTTTCAGATCGGGTTATCAATATAAGGTTCAGCAAACTCGATCTGGGGATTGAAGGCAGTGGAGGTGTATTATGGGTAAGGGGAGGAGTTTGGAGCTCGGAGCTAATGCTAGTAAAGTTGCCGGCTCGGATCCGTATCCCACAGGTTGAAGACAAATGAAGTAGGACTACTCAGATGGAACGTTATGGTGAGTATTTTTTTTTTTTTATTATTATTATTGAGATACAGGGATATGAACCTGGATGTCTTAAAGGGGCACTATCTCAGATTTTTTGCTAGAGGAGTTGTTTACATTTTAGTACTCTGTAAGTCACATGTTCACCTAGAGGCAAGGTTTTCAAACAGCCTTTTTAGCATACTGCAGGTCAGATTGCACAAACCCTCAGTGGGGGTGGTTAGAGGAAGTGCTTAGAACTTAGTTGCAGTTTGTCCTTTGGTATTCTCCTTCCCCCCACTCCTCAGCAATTAGATTTGCTGAATGACTGGATTTTACTCCGCTAGAGATGTTATCTTGTCACACACAGACCGGGAGCCTCTTTAGCAATGAAGTGATAGCTACTTTACTATGCACTTTTTTTTGCAAAACTGTGTCTAACAATTATTTAAGCCTAAGCAATATTATTTTTCATCTTTGTTGCTACAAATCTTTTCCCCTCCACTGGCAATTATTTTTCATATGGTCTGTTATTAGTGTTGCTTGTGTGTGTGTGTGTGTGTGTTTTTTTTAATGTAGGTGCACTTTTACAGTCATACAGATTTTCCTTCATTTTACAGCACAGCATTGCTTTGGACAGTTGTGCCTTGCAAAGAAACATGTTGAGTAACAAATATTCTAAAATAATAAAATATTTTGCATATTTTCTCTAAAAATGTCATGCAGCTTTGGAACTGAATCTAATCAGTGTTCTAAAAGTATTTTCTCATTAGCTGATACTGTATGTTGTCCTTTGGAAATCACACACTATCTAACAGTGATTTATCCTACTGGATTTCTTTTCTCACTTTTTTCTATCATTCATTGTGGTAAGATGTTTTCAACTGTCACATCTTTCCTGAATGTTTGACTGAAGTACAGTTAGTTTACACAGATTAGCATTTGAAAGTTGAAGGAAATGCAGTCTATACATTCCCCATATAATTTCTAGTGCCATTCCTAGTAAGTATATACAGTAGGTAATTACAGAGGTACTTTTACTATGGCAGTAAAAATTAAGTGCTGCAACCAAAATCTCATGCCATTGATAACCCTATATTTTGACAAGTTATAGTAGCTATTTTTCTATGTATGCATATATTTAACACATAATCTATGTTTATATTCATGTGGTTTAAAACACAACAGCTTCTACATGTGTTACTGACAGACTTGAAATTTTAAGCATTCTTGAATGTCTATAAATTTCAGATATGCTACATATCTGATAATGCAGGTCTTTTGGTGAAACTATGTATGCAGTGCACATAACTGTTTCAGAAGTGTACTACTATCATTGTAAACTCATATGTTACTTGCTAGAAAACAAACTGGCTAATTAATGGTCATACAAAAGTCTACTAGATGAGAGGTATCCTCTCTTCAAAAATAGTATTCACCTGTGGTATCCCCAAGTTATTTCTAAGGATGTCTTGTCTTTGGTATTTACTTTTCCAATGTCAAGGCTGACATTAAGGGCTTGTAGTGTCACTACCTCACAGTCTGACTTCCAGATTTTTCAGGAGGGACTAACATGCAGCAGTAAGTTGTGCCTGCAGCACAGGAGGACATGTTAAAACTACTTTCCAAAAATGCAGCACTAGCACTATGTCTTTAGCCAAAACTGACTCAGTCATTAGGGACCCGAGTACATTTACTGGCAATTAGTTATCCTTTGATCATTATGCATCCGCTAATGTTAGGAAATCCTTATTACTTAATCACCAGGGGTGATTAATAGAGTATAATGTCCCCTTTGGTGTGTACTTGTCTAAGCACATGACCTTGAGAGACTGCATTGTTTCCTCATTACAATAATCAAGTGTATGTCTTTCTTGAGGTAATCTCTGTCTAAAGGACTGCCAGTACACTTCTGGATGACCCAAACAATACAAGCACACCCCAGCCCCTGAATGAGAAATAGACTACTCACACAAAATGTATTGTCTAGACATGTAGACTGCAGATATCATGCCAGTGACAGAACAGTGTTCCCACTCAATATGTCACTATCTGGTGATTGCTCTCATTGCTATGCACTGATGATGAGCTGTAAAGTGCTACACCCCATACCTGAATGAATCAAATGAAAGCAAGGACGTGTTATCTCAGTCCAAGTATAGGACTGCCATCACCTTGTCAGATGTCCACAACAGTTCACACAAGGTATAGCCTGTGTGTTGTTGTCACATTTTAGGTCTATGCAAATGTCTGACATAATGCTGAGGGTCAATTAAACATTAAAGGGTAATGTAGCCATAATGACTTATTATGAAATACAATACTATTATGCCAGGTAGTACAACACTGATACATTGTATGTATAGTTTACTGTCAGTTCACTTTCCCAACACACACAGTTCTGCTGTTATCCTACAATGTGGAATTATATTTTTAGTACATCTGGATGCTGATTAGCCTGCACCATATTACTGTACTGTCCCTGTCTTCCACTCTCTTATCCATACTCACATTTGTGTAACTACCTCCAAGTTTAACCAATAATGTGTTCTGAGCATATATATATATATATATATATATATATATATATATATATATATATATATATATATATATATATATATGTATATGGGTCTACTTCATTTCACTGTAAACACACTTAACTGAAACTCATTTCATTGAAAACTCATTTCACTGAAAATCAGTTGCCTAAGCACAATTCACTGAAAGCTCACGTCACTGAAAACTCATTTGACAAACTCATTTTGCTGAAAGGTATATGTCCTGTTCCCCACTGTAGTGTCATCCTGGAGTTAGTATATATAGTAAGGGTGTGTGGGGGATATAGGTTCAAAGGTAGATACTAGGCTATCGGCCCAAGGGCCTAAGTAAGACAAGCCAACAAGGTTCCCTGACTTACTCCACCCAAGAAAGTTAATTTCTTGTGCCCATGTTGAGCAGAGCCACGGAAGTGATCCCCAGGGTGTATTTCCTATTTCCCATCCACTCATCAAGATTTTTCTTGAAGAGTGCTAATGAGGAACTTTGCTTGACATAGATAGGTAGCTTGTTCCAGAGTATGGGAAGTCTCTGGGACAGGAATCTATCCCTCCACCATGTCCTGTTTATTGTGGTGACAAGGTTTAGGTCCCTAGAGCATGTAGCTCAGACGGATTGGGATTTCTTTAGGTATAGCATGTCCAACAGCTCTGTGTTTGACATCGCTTATATGTTAGGCAGAGATCACCTCAGAGTAGGTGACATGCTATAGAGTAAAGCTGAAGCTTTTTGAGACGGTCAGTGCAGGGCATCTGTTTGAGGCCAGTAATCCTCTTTGTGAGTTACTTCTGTGGCCTTTCCAGCTGCTGCAGATGTCTTGTGAGATACATTCCAAAAGGGGTGTTGCACTCTATAATGGGTCTAATGAGTGTCGAGTAGAGGGGAACAATGACCTCTTTTTTCCTGGAAGAGAACCCTTTTGTGATGAGATGTGCCATGTAGAAGGATTTCCTGACTACTGTGGCGATGTGATTATCAAAGGAGAGACTACTGTCCACCTGGGTCCCAAGGTCTCTTATCACAATTCAGCACTAAGTAGACTGCTGCTTATGTGGTAGTTCATGGGTACAGAGTTTTTACCAAAGGGGATGACAATGCACTTTTTGGCATTGAGCTTGAGGCCATGCCACTGACACCAGGCATCTGTCTCACTGACGCCCTTCTATAGGATGTCCACATCATTTGGGGACTTGACTATGGCTCCTAGTTTGCAGTCATCTGCAAACTTCATTAGCCAGAGACTGTCTGTGTTAGCCTGTACTTCAGAGAAGTAGATACCAAACAGGAGAGGTCCCAGAACTGAACCCTGTGGTACTCCAATTGTCACTGGTTTGAAGTCAGATTTGGAGTCTGCAACTTTTACATTGTGGGTTCTGTCAGTGAACCAGTTGGCAATCCATCTTGTGACTTAGGGATTTATACCAAGTTTAGTGAGTTTAGCTATAATTCCAGAATGGGGAATGGTGTCAAAAGCTTTGGCGAGGTCAAGATAGGCTGTGTGAACCACCTTACCCTCATCTACGGCTTTGGTGACTGCCTCAAAGAATTAGATCAGGTTCAGGAGGCATGACCTGACTTTCACAAACCCAAACTGGGAGGGGTCCAGAGTTTGGAGGTTACCAGTTTCTTTGTTTATGAGTTCCATGATGATACGTTCCATGGCCTTGCAGACCAGACTCGTCAGGCTAATATGGCAATAGTTTCTGGGAACAGTGGTGTCTGCCCCTTTCTGGAGTGGGATAACTGTTGCTGTGTGCCATTCAGTGGGCACAAAACCTGATGTGAGGCTATGATTGAACGTGGTGCTGAGGTGGGGAGCCAGTTCGTTCTGAAGTTCATGTAAAACACAACCTGGGATGTTGTCCGGTCCCATAGATGCTGTGCTTTTGGTTTTAGAGAGTGCAACTTTTACCTGCGTAGTTGTAATTACAGGGATTCTGCATTCTTCCTGTATAGATATGAGCCCTTTATGGGGTGAGAGGGGGGTAAAGTTAGCACTGAACCTATTTGCCAGGATGTTGGCAATATCAATTGGTTCTGTAATTTTCATGCTGTTGTGCTGTAACTCAGAGCAGATCTGGGTGTTACTATTGAGATTCTTGACATAGCTATAGAATGCTTTGTGATTATCCTTAGAATCAGAGGTGATTTTGTTTTCATAGCTAGCTTTGTAAGATCTTACAAGGGATCTCAACTTCTTACTGAGGCTGACCAGGGAGCCAGAACTTTTACAGTGTGGGTTCTGTCGGTGAACCAGTTGGCAATCCATCTTGTGACTTAGGGATTTATACCAAGTTTAGTGAGTTTAGCTATAATTCCAGAATGGGGAATGGTGTCGAAAGCTTTGGCGAGGTCAAGATAGGCTGTGTGAACCACCTTACCCTCATCTACGGCTTTTGTGACTGCCTCAAAGAATTAGATCAGGTTCAGGAGGCATGACCTGACTTTCACAAACCCAAACTGGGAGGGGTCCAGAGTTTGGAGTTTACCAGTTTCTTTGTTTATGAGTTCCATGATGATACGTTCCATGGCCTTGCAGACCAGACTCATCAGGCTAATATGGCAATAGTTTCTGGGAACAGTGGTGTCTGCCCCTTTCTGGAGTGGGATAACTGTTGCTGTGTGCCATTCAGTGGGCACAAAGCCTGATGTGAGGCTATGATTGAACGTGGTGCTGAGGTTAGAAAGCCAAAAAGTGTGGTATGAGTTATAGGCTGGTAATACAGGGGTGCTCTCTGGAGCCTTGAACTAGGTCTCAGTCATTGCACAGATATCAATGTTCTCTATTTTAAGGAGTGCCTCGAGTGGGTGCATTTTGAGATTTAGACTTCTAGCATTGAGTAGCATTACCCTTAGTCTTTGTTTGCCTTTTCCTGTTATCGTGGTGAATTTGTCATTTGAACCTTGCCTAAAATAGGCACTATAGGGGCGGCAAGAGCCTTAGGCAGTATCCAGAATCCCAAGGGTGACAGATGCTGGCCATCTCTGGCAAAGGATCGTGGTCTGTCGACCATGTCGTAGTTTGGGTATACATTATCTTCTGGAAAGAGTTACTCATTCAGCTTGTAAGTATCCATGTCTGTGGTTTCCAACATTTAAAATATATGGAGGGGTTACACAGAGACCCATAACTTTACTTTCTTTTAGAAGAAAAAAGAATGGAGAAGGTGGTTAATTTGCATAATGGTGAATCTCTAGGTTATGTGTCCTATAGAGCTCTCACTCAGGCCCATAACTTTTTACACCACGTCTTTCTGATCTATCTTTTTCATTGTGGTGCTATATTGTCTGCATGCAGGTAACTTTATATAGGTAAACAGGTTACATCTGTCACAGATAGGACAAAGTAACTTGAGTACTTCAAACCATTTGGGCACAGGAGAATAATATGTTGATAAGTTTATCAACAGCAAAGCCTATGAGATTTCAGAAAGATAGATTGAAGAATGAGTATTTAATACAGCACACTGTGATTTAAAAGGTGGATTCAGTTATTTAATATCCTAGGTATATGGGTAGATCCAGCTTTGAGTTTTTTTTTATGATCACATCAGTAAATTGGTTAAGCATTTTTGAAACTATAGGCTGTAAAAACAAAAACTAATAACAATAAATAAATTAAATAAAAAGATTTATAAAGTATTGGAAATCAGAAATGATGGATCGTAAGTTACACCAGCCCCAAATTAGAGTATGGAATAATAATTACAAATCTTATAATAAAATTAGCATAACTATATTAGAAAGAGCAGAGTGAAAATATACCAAGGGCATGCATGGATCTGAAAGTTTCAGTTATTACAAGACATTAAAATATTTGAACTTTTTACTCCATTTCATATTGATATTTAAGTGGAGACCTTAAGAAGAGAGTAATTAGAGACAACTACCTCCAGAAATGTTTACAGTTATCAAAAAGTAATTAAAAATCAGATAATATGTGTAGGAGATGATACAGGAATGAGAGATGTAGTAACTTTTTCTCTGTAAGAGTAGCTGACACATGGAATAACATTTCTAATTATAATAAAGTAAGCACTACTTTGCAATTTTTTTAAGAATGTCTTCTTCACTGAAATGACTATTCTGGTACATTTACAAGCTAGAAGGACGTTATTACCCATGCCTAAAATATTTGCATGTGTATATACATGTATGTAAGATATCTAAATATAAATAAGCTATTTAATCAACTGGCTATGTTATATATACAAGGATGCATTCATTTTTATTTATGTTTTATTTTTAGGTGTAATGGTATTCTTTAAACTAATATTACAGGCATCTTGCATTGTCATGATTGATCAGCAAATTCTCTGTTTGCAACAAAATATCACATTTGCTCTCAGTCGCAATTTACAGTTTCACTGTACAACTGTTACATTATATCAAAAATAACTGTATATGGCTAGATAGTCAAATAAATAAAACCATGTCTTCACATGAGACCTGTGTGTCTGCTTGCTTGTTTATTTTTTTAAATAAATCACAATTTCACATAGAATGTGTGTCTCTGTTTACTTATTTATGTACAGTATGCATGCACGAATGTCAGTTAAAATTGTACTGGCTAGTTCTACAGCACACTGTCAGGTAACCGGCACCCATGGGGATTGGTAGATACTAGATAACTGTAGTTTCTGGTTGCTTGAAAGTTACTATTAAAAATAGGCCTAATACTGCACCCTATACTATTTGTTTGGTTTGACTTGTTCTCAGGTTGGGGGGGGAGAGGGACTTTATTCCTATCTTCCTTTTTAAAACTCTACAACCATACCTCTCAACTGTGCAGATTTTTGTAGAATGTCCAGATTTTTTGCCTTATATTTCTGGTCCGTTTTTAATAAAATTGTGGCTTTCTGACAAATTAGTGGCAAATCATTACTCAGCAACAGCTCCTCGTGGTCCTGCAGAGTGGTGAAAAGAGTGACTGCTACCAAGATTTAAGTATATTTTACTGCTATTACCTGTGCGACCATCTTTTCTCGCCGAAAAGCGAGTTTAATCTGCTCTTTTGCCTGTTTTAAGCTTGTTTTTGTTAATTTCATACCTGCAATTTTAAAAGTTTGTTTGTTGTTTGAATTTAATTGTTGAGGCTGCTCATTCAAGTGTGCTAGCCTGTGTTAAGTTTTACTGTGCATTTTCTGCTGTTTGTTCTGTAAAAAAAAAAAAAAAAATCCTTCTTTCCTGCCTTTCCTGACCTAGAATAGACCCTAATACAGGCTTTTCTGTATTCTGGACTTTAGAATAGTTCCTGTGTTGCCCATTTCCTTACTTGGATAGAAGGAAGCTTCTTTGTTCACCAGTGGGAGTGGGGAGCTTTGAGCAGCCTATCTGTCCCTGGAGGAGTGATCTCAGCAAAATAATCTTGTAATTTATTGGCCGTTTTGGGCTAATTTCTAGCTCTTTTAAGTCCCATGTATAAAAACCCGCTTTGGCGCGGTTTTTCGCTTGTTCCAACTCAGCAACAGCTCCTCGTGGTGCTAGCAGCAGAGAGACGAAAAGAGTGACTGCTACCAAGATTTAAGTATATTTTACTGCTATTACCTGTTCAACCGACTTTTCTCGCCGAAAAGCGAGTTTAATCTGCTCTTTTGCCTGTTTTAACTGTTTGACTTGTTCTCAGGTTGGGGGGAGAGGGACTTTATTCCTATCTTCCTTTTTAAAACTCTACAACCATACCTCTCAACTGTGCAGATTTTTGTAGAATGTCCAGATTTTTTGCCTTATATTTCTGGTCCGTTTTTAATAAAATTGTGGCTTTCTGACAAATTAGTGGCAAATCATTACTCAGCAACAGCTCCTCGTGGTCCTGCAGAGTGGTGAAAAGAGTGACTGCTACCAAGATTTAAGTATATTTTACTGCTACTACCTGTGCGACCATCTTTTCTCGCCGAAAAGCGAGTTTAATCTGCTCTTTTGCCTGTTTTAAGCTTGTTTTTGTTAATTTCATACCTGCACTTTTAAAAGTTTGTTTGTTGTTTGAATTTAATTGTTGAGGCTGCTCACTCAAGTGTGCTAGCCTGTGTTAAGTTTTACTGTGCATTTTTTGCTGTTTGTTCTGTAAAAAAAAAATATATATATATCCTCGTTTCCCGCCTTTCCTGACCAAGAATAGTCCATAATACAGGCATTGCTGTATTCTGGACTTTAGAATAGTTCCTGTGTTGCCCATTTCCTTACTTAGATAGAAGGAAGCTTCTTTGTTCACCAGTGGGAGTGGGGAGCTTTGAGCAGCGCCTATCTGTTCCTGGACGAGTGATCTCAGCACAAGAATCTTGTAGTTTATTGGCCGTTTTGGGCTAATTTCTAGCTCTTTTAAGTCCCCTGTATAAAAACCCGCTTTGGCGCGGTTTTGCGCATAGCGCAGCTCAATCGAACTTAAACCATTCTCGGCTCCACAAAGTCTACTCTTCACTTTTTCCCTTAGATCTGCTCTATCTCTCAAGTAAGGACCCTATTTTCAACCTAAAATCTAGCACTTGCTCATACAAGCAATTATATAAGTTAGCACTAATAAACTAATAGCACTACTTCCCCATATACTCCCTTGGAGTACTCGTCCCCTATTGGTCCTTTTGGTCAGTCATAAAGGAGTTACTTATACTATACCGGCATGTCCAAAGGTCAGTTGCTGGTTTCCTCTCCAGTCCAGCTGGTGAATCTGGGAATCCTGAGGCAATGTTACAATTGCCTCATGTACAGAGACGACCCTCTCCTCCTCCCAACAAGTACTGATATATGCGAGAGATGTAACCTTATAGCCAAACTGGAGGCTAAGCTCTCTCAACGCAGTACTGGCACAGCCAGTCAGGAGGAGAAGGTAACCATACACACCACAAATCCAGTCGCACATAGACCTACCACATCAGCAAACCAAACACATAAACACACTAAAACATACTCGGAGGCTCTAAATACAAATCTGCCTAAGCAGCAGAGACCTCCAAAGCAGACATCCAAGCAACCTCTACCCCAAAACAAAACAAAACAAGTGAAACACATACTTCACAAAGTCAGTGTGCCAAACAGTCACAGCCCTTAAGGCCAAACAACACACCTGATACACTTGTAATAGATGACTCTATTGTCAGACACACTGATGTCCCACTCACCAGGCTGAACAAGGAGAAGGTCACGGTGAGCTGCCTGTCGGGCGCCAGGATCTGCCACATAACACAAGCACTCAGGTCACTCCAAAGCAAGTACAAATATGACTCAGTCATTGTCCATGCTGGTGTGAATGACCTGAGACGTACCTCCCTGGACTACATGAAAAGAGACATAGAGGAGCTCTCAGATCATGTAGCCCAGGCAGGTATGACCCTGACCCTGAGTAGCATCTTACCCTCACCAAGAATGATGCCACAGTATAAAGAAAAAATTATCAGTTTCAACAATTGGCTAAAGTTCTGGTGTCATTCAAAGGGGATCCAGTGTCTGTCAGCCTGGGATGACATGCTCGATAAGCTACGTTGCTTCTCTAGGGACGGCTTGCACCTGTCACCTCTGGGCTTTCGGATACTGGCAAAGGCTCTTGCCACCCCCAAAGTGCCTTTTTTAGGCAAGGCTCAAAAGACAAACCCACCTCCATAGACAACACAAGGAAAAATAAACTAAGGGTAATGCTACTCAATGCCAGAAGTCTAAACCTCAAAATGCAAGCACTCAAGGCTCTCCTCAGCATGGAGAATATTGATATCTGTGCAGTAACAGAGACCTGGTTCAAGGCTCCCGAGAGCACCCCAGCACTACCAGGTTATACCTCATACCATGCTTTTCGGCCCCAAAACTCAGACCAAACCAAAAAAGGAGGGAGAATATCCATTTTCATCAAGGATACCCACACCTCCAGGTTAGTGGCACTGCACGAAGCATTGGAAACCATCCATGTGCAACTAACAGTGGGCAAAACTCTTTCAGTTTGTAGCCTGCTACAGACCACCATCCCAGACTCTGGAACCTCACATGGCTTTCCTGAGAACATTGGAGAATATGAAGGTCTCTCCAAACACCTTTATATTGGGTGACTTTAACTACCCAAACATAGACTGGGAGCACTACTCAAGCCCCAACAATCTAGCTCAAAGGTTCCTAGAATTTATAAACTCAAATGCTATGGAACAACTGGTCACCACTCCCACAAGAGGGGAAAACATACTGGACCTGATCATCACAAACATGGGCACTCTATGCTCCACACCAGAGGTACACCCCTCATTGGTAAGATTGGACCACAAATTAATCTCTCTGGACATCCACATCCCGACCCTACCACCAGCCCAGAAAACCACAGTAAAAAACTTCTCCAAGGCTAATTTCACACTTCTCAAAACCAAGGTGAATTCACTCAAAGCCCCCAGGCCAGTGGAAACTACAGCCCAAATTGCAGAATCCTTTATAAACGCATTCTATGGACATCTTCAGGAATGCATGGATCATGCAATCCCAAATAAAACCAACAACAAAAGGAGGAAGCTACTACAGGATAGAGCAAAATCCCTTAAAAAGAAAGCTAGCAAAAAACTACGGTCCCTCATAAAATCATCCAAGGCCAGCTTCGAGAGAAAAATTGCACAAGACACTAAAGATAACCACAAGGCCTTCTTTAGTTATGTTAGGAACCTGGGTGGCAACTCCCAGATATGTTCGGAGTTAGTCCAAAATGACAAAAAATACACTGAACCCACAGACATTGCCAACATCCTGGTGGATAGGTTCAGTGCAAACTCCCCCCCCAAAAGAGCAAATATCTATCCCAGCAGAGAATTGTCTCCCTGTCATCTCAGATGCTCAGGTGAGAGCTGCCCTCTCCAAAGCAAAAAACACAGCATCAATGGGACCGGACGGTGTCCCGGGCTGTGTCCTACATGAGCTCCAAGAAGAGCTAGAACCTCATATTAGGTTACTGTTCAGTCTCAGCCTTACTACAGGATATGTACCCAAGGAATGGCATACAGCAACAGTGGTCCCACTCCACAAAGGTGGTGCCTCAACGGACCCTGGTAACTATTGCCCCATAAGCCTGACTAGCCTGGTCTGCAAAGCTATGGAGCGGATCATCATGGAACTCATAAACAAAGACATTGGGGACCTACAGACGCTAGATCTTACACAATTCAGCTTTGTTAAGGGCAGATCCTGCCTCTTGAACCTGGTTGACTTCTTCAAAACAATCACCAAGGCCCTAGATGAAGGGAAGGTAGTCCACACAGAATACCTGGACCTCACAAAAGCCTTCGACACCATACCCCACTCTGGCATCATAAATAAGCTCTCCAGCTTAAATATCAACCCCTATGTCATAAGATGGGTTGCAAACTGGCTCAAGGACAGAACCCACATGGTCAGAATTGCGGGAGCCATGTCAGAATCTAAACCTGTTACAAGTGGCGTCCCACAGGGCTCAGTCCTGGGACTGCTCTTGTTCAGTATATAGTTTTCTGAGGTACAGGCCAACACGGGAGGACTATGGCTGACCAAGTTCACAGACGACTGCCATAATCGACTCACCAGCTGACACAGGCATCCTCCAGAAGGGTGTCACAGAGATGGACAACTGGTGCCAAAGCCATGGCCTAAAACTAAATGCCAAGAAGTGTATAGTCATCCCCTTTGGGAAAAACAAAGTGCCCATAAATTACCACATAGGCGGTAATCCATTAAGTACGGAAGAAGTAAATAGGCACCTGGGAACCCAAGTTGATAGTAATCTCTCCTTTGACAACCCCGTTGCCAAAGTGGTTAGAAAGACCTTCTATATAGCCCACCTTATCATGAAAGGATGCACATCTAGATCAAGGGAGGTCATTGTGCCCCTTTACTCATCACTCATCCAGCCCATAATTGAATACAATGCCCCGTTTGGGATGTACCTTACCCGGCACCTGCAGCAACTGGTAAGACCCCAAAAGCACCTCACCAAGAGGATCACTGGTCTCAAACAGATGATCTATGCTGCCAGGTTAAAGAAACTCCAGCTCTACTCAGTTGCATACCGCCTGCTTAGAGGCAATCTGTGCCTGACGTATAAAGCCATGTCCAACCCAGAATTAATGGACACGCTCCACCTCAAAAAATCCAAATCCACTAGAGCTACATGCTCAAGGGACTTGAACCTCAACACAGAGATTAATAGGACATGCTGGAGAGACAGATTTGTAACCCAGAGGCTCCCAGCACTCTGGAATAGAATCCCAGTCCATATTGGGCAGAGCCCCTCACTGACTCTCTTCAAGAGAAATCTTGACGAGTGGATGGTAGATCGTAGGTTCACCCTGGGGATCACTTCTGTGTCACTACTAGACAGAGGCACAGTAAACTAACCTAAAAAGGGCACAGTTAAACCCATTTTTAAGGGGTGGCGAAAGCCAAACACACTCTGGCTAGGCTGATAAATGCCCTAGGCCATATAGCCTAGTATCAACTTATGATAGACATTTGAGCTTTAGACTTCATACCCTTCAGAAAATTCATGCTAATGCAAAACCTGTTATTCTATCAACTTTCTAAGTTTGTAAGAGCAAGATTTCAAAATTGTCCCTATTTGTACTTTTTTATGGCTTTGTCCAGATTTCTTACTCTTAGAGGTTGAGAGGCATGTCTACAACTCTAAAAATGTAAGGTATGATTCTGTGTGTGTGGTGAGGGCAGAAAGTGCAACACATGAAAATTGCACTGTATTGCTCCAGTATTTTTTGCCACTTGCTTGAGAGTGCTGGTTGCTTGAGTTCCAGTTAACTGAGAGTTTACTGTAATTAGAAAAAAAAAGACAACTGCCTAGTCCATATGAATATACATGCAAAAAATTATTTTCTGACACGTCAGTTATAACTGAAGGCATACATCTCAACTTGTAAGTATAGAGACAAAAGTCTTGACAGAAACATTTAATTGACTAAAGTAGTTACCCAAGTCCAAGAAAACAGAGTAGTGAATGGTACCTTTACTCAAAAGTGCTAACAAGAACAATTAGGTGCAAGGCAGAATACAGAATCCATATGGCTCTGAGATGATCGTGTATTCCCCATCAAATACCCTGTACCATTTCTCTTCCAACTATCACTAAAGAACAGGTCCTCACCACATTTTCCACATTTAAAAACACTGCATCAATGGGCCTAGAACCTAAAAGTTAAATCCCATA